>NW_020526495.1:0-34277 GCF_003368295.1 Carassius auratus | reverse complement strand
AAACAACATTACAGAAACAGCATGGAGTTTTGAGAGAATGGAGGTGTCAGATGCATGCTAATGTGGTATTACATGGAGAAGATTTAGGGAAAGGTTTAAAAATGTACATAATACCTCTACCAGCACCAAACAGACCTCGCTGTTCGAAGACAAATCAAATGGATGACAGTGGCAAGCTCTTTGAAATATGGGCCAAATAAATCAAATCAATTCAGATAAAGTAATATAATTAAAAATAATAACTTTGCAAAGTGTGTGTGTGTGTATGTGCATGATTTACACTATAATATGTATGTATATAATATGAATAAAATTGATGATGATTACTAATAACACCAATGCTTCTACTACTACTACTACTACTACTAAAATAACAGAAGTACCATATTTTCAGTAAAAAAAAATTATTGATACTTTCAAGTTCTAAATAAAATACATACTTTAAGGGCACAATAAATTGATCAAAATGTAATAAATAAATAAATGTTAACTGAATAATAGTAATTAAACTGGTTGTTGTTAATATTTTTCCAGATAAGAATTCATAGACAATTGTAACTTTATAATACAAACAATAACATACTGTAAAAAATATTTACTACACATACAATAACAACTACAACAACAACAATAATAATAATTGTATATTTTCGACTGCATTTTATTATTAAATTATTATCAGGGATAAACATGCATTTATCTTGTATAGTTAGCTATGGAGGGGCAAAAAAAAACATAAGTACTCAGCCATAAATCAACTAAAACTATTCCAAGTTATAGATAGAATGCCATCTGTTAAGATATCTATAAGTCTTTCTGCACATCTCTTCCTGGAAGTATCACAGATGGTGTATTTGACGGAAGAGCAGTAGACGAGAGCTGTGAAGGTGCCAGGCTGGCTGGCTGGGCTAGTGACAGGTCAAAAGTGTCACGCACTCACATAGGCTAAACAAAAGTGCTGAAGCTAAAAATTATTCATGGAACTTAGTTTCTTCCAATGACGGCCCACAACACACACAAGGATCCAACACCTTCACGCTCCCTCTGGGAGAGTTAGTGGTTAGTGAATACACAGGCACAAACTCGTATGCAGATTCACCGCCAACAAAATGTGTCTTCAGACATCGTGTCTATCCCCACAGGGACTCGCCATGACAGGCAGTTGTCAGCGTCGAACATTGATGCGGATAGAAAGTGTGGAAGGGCTATGCTTCACTGCTCAGCGCCGCAATTAAAAACCCCTACATGCAATTAATACAGTCTTTAGAGTGTAACCGATTAAACGCTTTACAGCATTGCAGGTTATCTACACCAATACAGGGAATATGTTTACAATGCCTAGCTGAGCAGCCGTCTCTGTCCAGCAATACCTGCCAAATTCATAAGCTGTATATTTACTGCATAATCAAAACGAGTGCGCCATCTGCATAAATGCGGTTTCTCAGAGAGCTTGTGCTTTTTTTAAATACTCCCCCATGAGGATACAGTAATATGCATGGGCTAAGATCAGTCCTGTCAGAGTTTGGAATAGGGCCTACTTTTTTAGGACAGCTTAAAATGAGCACAGTTGGAGAAGCACCTCAGTGCATCGGGATTCATCTGGTGTAAATCGCTGCTACATGGCTTTATTTCATAATCATTGTCTAAGCTCTTAGACATGCAAATGAAGAGGGCAGTTGAGGAAACTTGCTGTGGATTATCTCACGACGCTGTGTGAATGATGAAACGAATCAGTCATCTTTAGCGGAAAGAAGACAGAATCTCTTTCCGTTTTCTCCCTCACACAAAGTCTGACTAATCTAACCCGGTGTGTATTAAACTTCTGGCTTTTCCACTGAATACGGGATGTTCTGACACACTTATCTGGCTTAGAAGTCTAAAACTTTAATTTTATAACTATGTTGCAAACCCCAAAAATTTCACAATCTACATAGGCACCTACTTTTAAGAATGTGTGGAAAACACAAGTTGATTTCAAAAGAGTTATTAGCATGTTACTAACAACTTGAGTCTCTTATAAGCATACAGAAATTACACAAATATTAAATATTGTATTTTTCAATTAGATGACCTGTTTTATTGATATTTTCATTACTGAATAAAATACATTTGAATTGTATTTGTAATGTGTACTTTTGTACACTACTGTTCAAAATGTTATAATTATTATTAATTTTTTTTTAAGCAAGGACATAAAACACTGTTTATTTATATAATTTAATATGATAAAAGAACAGCAGTTATTATATATATATATATATATATATATATATATATATATATATATATATATATATATATATATGCTGTTTTTATTATATAAATTCTATAAATCAATAAATTAATGTTTATTAAAATTATTAAACAGCATTTTTCAATATTTTTCAGCACTTATTAAAATAAGATACATTTCATGAGCAGCAAAACGGCATCGTAGAATGATTACTGATGGATTATGTGACACTGATGCTGAAAATTCTGCATTTCAAAACAAAATAATAAATTGCATTGTAAAATATTTTGAAATCGAAAACACCAACTGAAATTGTAACAATAGTTCACAGAATTACTGTTTTAACTCACTAAAAAATGCAGTATTGGTGAGCATTGAAGACATGAGAGATGAACAAAATCAGGATTTCTTAAAAAGCTGCTTCCTACTTATGTGAAAGAACAAAATCACAATTAGATTGGTTTAATAAATCCACTGTTTTCCCTATAGAACAATGAAATTAAATGCAGATCATATTGAGATATTTGCATAAATCTCCAGCATTTTGGATTTATAAAAGATTATTACATTTTAACATGGAAATAACTGAGATTTGCCTTGAGCTGTTTATAACAAACCTGTGAGCAGTACAATCTTCCTTTAGGTAATATTTGCAAAAGCTTTGACACTGCCTTCTGTGCCTAAAAATGTTGCCTAGGCAAGCTAACTAGGTTTTGGATTTTCATTGTCAAGCTAAAAAAAAATATATATATATATATACTACAAAAACAGTTTGAGTAGCTCTGAAAGTACTTTTCCCAAACTTTCAATTAAATGTTACTCATCCAAGACGCAAATAACAAAAGAAAAAAGAAAAGCACCAAAGACCCAAGTCGGGTTGTATGAAAACTACCACCCTGCAGGGAATGGTTTCTTTTTACCCCTTAAAAAGGAGCAGTACGCCCTTGCTTGCCTCTGAAACCATGTTCTTTCTTTCATTCTGCCCGTCTGTCGGTCTGTCTGGCTAACACAGACATGCTCCGTCAGCATCAGATATAGTTTTTTCCAGTTGTGAAAAAGCAGTGTTTTTTTGTGACAGAAATGGAAATGACTTCTCGGTCACATGTACTCCTTATTGTACTTTAAGTTAAATACAGTTCTCAAAGACCCAAGTCGGGTTGTATGAAAACTACCACCCTGCAGGGAATGGTTTCTTTTTACCCCTTAAAAAGGAGCAGTACGCCCTTGCTTGCCTCTGAAACCATGTTCTTTCTTTCATTCTGCCCGTCTGTCGGTCTGTCTGGCTAACACAGACATGCTCCGTCAGCATCAGATATAGTTGTTTCCAGTTGTGAAAAAGCAGTGTTTTTTTGTGACAGAAATGGAAATGACTTCTCGGTCACATGTACTCCTTATTGTACTTTAAGTTAAATACAGTTCTCACAAAAAAAAAAGAAAAAAAAAAGCAAGTGGTATAAAATTTGAATCCTAAAAAAAAGTGTATTTATTTAATTCTATTTATGAAAACTTTCAAGGGTAAAACGTTTGGAGGCTTGGTGACTCCACAAAGCTTCAAAGCCAAACCCAAGAGGTTTCTGCTGACAATACGGAGTTGTTCTAGCTAACTGAATTGACCACACTGCACAAAGTAAAAAATCAGTTCCAGATCCCTCTGATCTCCTAGAACTCACATCCACTGATGCATTATGGGCACTGCAGGGGTACTGGTCAAGCTTTGGAGCAGAGGAGCTCTCTTTCAGTGTCTCTGTAATTTGATCATGTTTTTCTCATAGTCTGGAGTGAAAGGACACAGGTCACTCCTGCACTGCGCTTGATAATGACCTTTTGTAACTCTCCTCAGTTAAGAACTTCCAGAGCAGTCAAAACCCAGTCACATTTCAAAAGCCTCTGAAGTCTCAAATACCTGCGTTTTCTGTGATTTTAACAGTGGAACCAGTGTTACTGCTCTGAATATCTGAATTAATGAGCTGGAATAGAATAGAGACTCATTATTTCTGTGTGTAGAAGGGAAAGTTCAATCAAAAATAAGAATTCTGTCATCATTACAAACCTGTATTACTTTCTTTTGCAAAAAAAAAAAAAAAAAAAAAAAAAAAAATATATATATATATATATATATATATATATATATATATATATATATATATATATATATATATATATATATATATATATATATATTTTTTTTTTTTTACAAATTTCTCTGTGCTTTTTTTGTACATACAATAAAAGTCAGTGGGGTTTCGTTGATTTTCACTGAATGGACAAAATCAGATTCTTCAGAATACCTTCTTTTGTGTTTTGCAGAAGAAAGATAAAACATGACACGAGGGTGAATAAATGACAATTTTCATATTTGTGAACTGTCCCTTTAAGTGGGCAAAAAATGACAAGCAAATAGACAAGAGATGAATGCAGGATCTTAACCTTGTCACAACCAATCACAGCCTCAGAAACATGTGAAGCACAAGCACACGCATGCAGAGGAATGAAATGGAATGGTACTTACGAGATGGGCCCACTATAATGGAGGTGAGGATGAAGAGAGAGACAAAAAAAATTATAAAAATGAGATGAGTGAACTGGAAAGTTGGATTTTGTATTTAGAACATGAATGAAAAAAAAAACAAAAAGTCTGAGTGATTAATGAAAAACAAGTGGGATGAAACCACAATGGGTCGGCAGTAACAGGAAAAGCAGATGAGGAGGAAGTGATGAGCGAAACTCTAAATTATGTTTTCTTCATGTCATGTTGGAATTACCATAATTACAAGATGACTCTGAGCTGTTGACATCACTGGAATTGCAAAAATGTGTTTCTATGACAACACCCATAACACCAAAAAAGATGCACATGCATTTTTTGGTTCATAGCATATCTAATACTTACTATAAACATTTAAATACATTTGTAATAAATATCTATCTATCATATATATATATATATATATATATATATATATATATATATGACCTGGCCTCCACAGTCACCAGACCTGAACCCAGTGGAGATGGTTTAGGGGTGAGCTGGACCGCAGACAGACGCAAAAGAGCCAACAAGTGCTAAGCATCTTTGGTGAACTCCTCCTAGACTGTTGGAAGACCATTTCAGGTGACTACCTCTTGAAGCTCATCAAGAGAATGCCAAGAGTGTGCAAAGCAGTCATCAAAGCAAAAGGTGGCTACTTTGAAGAACCTACAATATGACACATTTTCAGTTGTTTCACACTTTTTTGTTATGTATATAATTCCATATATAATTCCAAATGTGTTAATTCATAGTTTTGATGCCTTCAGTGTGAAAGTCATGAAAATAAAGAAAACTCTTTGAATGAGAAGGTGTGTCCAAACTTTTGGTCTGTACTGTATATATATATATAATTTTCTAGATTAAAGAAAGAAGAATAAAATTCTTAAATATAAGTACACACTGAGCAGCAAAAAAAAATAGCTTTCAAATGGTGATACAGCCATTTTAGTTGTTTCTACATGATATTAGAAAGAACAATTGATAGAAGTCAATGCTTTCGTAACAAGATAACAACTAACAATATCAGGTTTTGAAAAACAACGGTTTCAAGTTGTAAAACTCACAACTATGCTAATTCCAACATGACATGAACAGGAGTACACTCATGTTACAGATTCCGTCTGTCTGACAGAGAAGCCTACAATGTTTCTACAAAGCTGTACTAATAATATTTCAGTTTCACTCACACGTTGAATCATCGTCCATCAGCTGTCAGGTGAAATCATTCACAGCAAGTGTGCTGCTATGAACATCTATTAAGTGTGTAGAATATTCTTAATGCGTGCATGTTCTCAAGCCCACAGTAATGATTTATGAAGCAAGATGTGCCTCTAACCAGATGGAAATATGTTAATTGCATCTGGCAGCTTTAAATAAATGGCTGTTGCCATAGCACTTCACTCCTGTAATCAGCAAAATGCAAGGCCAGCACGTGTGTGTGTGTGTGTGTGTGTGTGTGTGTGTGTGTGTGTGTGTGTGTCGGCTACGGCTAATACAATTTAGACTCAGTTGAGTGTGTGTGTGTGAGAAAGATGCTAAAGTCAGTGAGAAGAATATAATAGAATTATTATCAATTGCGTCAGATGTGCTGCTGTGTGGACATGTATGCATGCTCGTGTGTGTGTGTGTGTGTTTGAGAGAGTTACTGAGCTAAGCAGCATCTGTGCATCTGCACAGTTGTTGTAACTCACCGTGAACCTGAAGTGTTCCGGATGCTTCGGCTTTGCCCACGCTGTTCTCAGATAAACAGGTGTACGAGCCTTCATCTTCAGCCTTCACCTGAGTAAGACGCAGGCTGTTGTCGGCACGGATCTCAAACCTGCCAGGAAACATGCACACGCAACGAAGTTACTCTCTAGTATGCCTATAAACAGAGTTCCACTGTCCTCTGCCAGCTGTATCAGCAAAGTTTCGCTACATTAGATTTTACCACTGTAACGCTTCAGTGTGATTAACATCTGCTGCTAACAGAGTTCCAGGAGTTTTTAACTTTTATTTACATATAATTTATAAATTAGAGTAAAAAATATATTTCAATAAAACAAATAAAAATATCTTTACAAAACAAAGTACTGATTTGATAAATAAAAACAATATTTAAAATAAAATTGTAATTATTTTATTATTCAAAATAATATTCCTCTAAAGCTGTATTACTTTAGAGTGATTAACAGTGTTCAGTGAGAACTTCTATAGACATATTTTTTAAATTGCAGTACATTATTTAATAATTATTAAAAAAAATGTAAACATATATTTAAAAAATATTTGTAAAATATATCTGCAAAATATATTAAGTACTATAAAAGTCTAATATATGAAAAAGTTGTTAGCTTTTTTTGTCAATTATACTGCAATGCTGAATGGTTAAATATTAGGGGGGGAAACTATTTTATAGACACAACCTTGTATCATATTTGTCAACAGTCAACTATATGAAATATAAGATGACTCACAGGTCTGGGGGTTTGGCCAGTGCATTAACCATGTTAAAAAAAATGTTTTAATTCATAATTAAAAATAATATTTAACATAATATTTAATTATTAAGTTACATGTTAAACTGTCAGTTAATGTTGTGGGCCTGTTTTTCTGCTGGAGGTCCTGAACATCTTGTTCAGACACAAGGCTTCATGGATTCTATCAAATACCAATACTATCAAACAGACAATAAATCTAAATCTGACTGTCTCTGTTATAAATCTTATACTGGACCATGTTTGGATCTTCCATCAGGAGAGTACTCCAAAATAAAATTTAACACAAAAATGGGTCACTGAGCACAAAATGAAGCTTCTGCCGTGGCTGTCCCGGTCCTCTGACCTGAACTCTACAGAAAAAAAATGGAGTGAACTGAAGAGAAGAAGCACCATCATGGAGCTGTGAATCTGAAGGATTTGGAGAGATTCTGGATGAAGGAATGGTCTCTGATCTTTTATCAGGTGTTCTCCAAACTCTTCAGGCAAAACTCTGAGCTGTTATCTTTGGAAAAAGACATTGCAATAATTGGGTGCCAATAATTGTGGCCAACATGAACTAGAGCATTTATTTCACAATGAGATTTTCCACCTACTTTCAATTACTTCACTTCAATGATAGGTTAGAATTTTGTGAATTCTTTTAATGAAAGATCAAAAGGATAAACAATGCAGATTTATTTTCACACCTGCCTTTGCTCATATTTTCCAAGGCTGCCAATAAAAGAGGAGGGGACTGTGCATGTATACATACACATAAACAATATTGAAAAACAAAATGTAATTATTTTATCAAATAAAATTATATTTATTTATATAGTTCATATTGTTATCATACAAATGTTTTAATTTATATGCATTTTATTACTTTAATGCTTTATTATAATAATTTAATTTTTATTTATATAATACTTAATAATAATAATAATTAGTATTATTATTATTACTACTACTACTAGGAGTATTATTCATGTTTTCAATATAAAATAATTTGTTTTGTTTAAAAAAAAATGAATTCATTAGCTTTTGTCTTTAATCGTATTGTTAATGCCACTATTTCATTGCTTTTAACTGAGTCTCACCTTCCCCGAGGCAGTTCTCCTTCCTCTTTCCTCCAGCGTATGGTGGGAGTAGGGTCTCCCTGAACCTCACACTGAAAATCCACCGTGTCATCAGCGAGGACCACCTGATTCACAGGTCTGCGTACAAACATGGGCCGCTCTACAGGAGAAAGATTCCCAGAGAGATCAATGAGAGATGAACGAGAGAAAACAAAAGCTATAGGATAAAGTAGAATTACAAACCTACCAAACACTACAAGCTCGGCGGGGTCACTGTCCTTCTCTCCAACCATATTAGTGCCGACACACACATACATTCCTGCATCGCTCTTCTTTGTGTTTGAGATCATCAGCTTCCCTCCACGGATCTGTAAGGAAAAGCACACGACGATCTGTCAGGGCTATGCATTTATAAAACATCTAAGAGAAAAAGACACTAAAATCTGAGTTGGTCCCCACAGGAAGCCAAACATGTTGTGATGTTTTATGCACATGGTTTCTGGGCTCCAGAAAAGCATAAATACTAAAGCAAAAGCCAGTTTGATTGTTTATGGAACACTTGACACAGAGAGGACAGGCAAACTGATGCATTTAATAAAAGTGCTTTAATAGCCCCTTTAGTCGAGTGGCTGATAAGAGAGTCATAGACAGACAATGGGAGAGAGACAAACAAAGGGACAGAGTTGTATTGTTGAGAGAACAGAGAGAGATATATAAATATGTTTCTATTTATTGGTTTGTGCGAGTTATTAAGAGTAATGTCCTCTCTGAACTTCTTCTTTTGTTTTTCAAAATGTTACCATACCTACACATGTTTTTGTTTCAAAACTGATTTGTTTGCATGCTTTGGCAATATTAAGATGGAAAAACATAATAAAGTACACTGAAACTGAGATTAATTTTAGAGTCAATAAAAATGCATTTCTAAAAAAAAAAGAAAATTCTCAAAAAGAGTCGCAAAGGCTCCATTTATTTGACCAAAAATACAGTAAAAACAGTAATAATTTGAAATATTACAACTTAAAACAGCTGTATTTTAATGTTTGTCAAAATTGTATTTATTCCTGTGATGCAAAGCTGAATTTTCAGCAGCCGTTACTTCAGTCTTCATTGACACATGATCATTCAGATATGATGATTTGGTGCTCAAGAAACATTTATTCTTATTATTTTTATCACCAATGTTGAAAACATTGTGCTGCTTAATATTTTTATGGAGACAGTGATATGTATTGATGAATACAAGAAGAACAGTATTTATTTGACATGTATTTTTAAATGTATATAAAGAAAGGAAAAGAAAGGAAAGGAAATGGAAAGAGAGAAGACTGAAAAAATTTCACCGTTATCCTCTCGTCCTTGTCGTTCACTTTCACGTTGTTCCTCTTCCAGGAGATAGTGGGTTCTGGGTGGCCCCGTGGAGGGATGCACTCCATCACTGCCGGCTCCCCTGCTGCCACCACCACATCACTGGGGGTCTGTCGGAAATCATCCCGGAGAACTGAAGAAACAGGGAGAAAAGACAGAAATAATCAGCAACTGTGACTGGAGATCACTATGAACATAACTCCACAAACAGCGGCACTTTACTGTGTTATACTGCAGCACTTTGGGATATTAGTTTAGTGCCGTGCAATCATTTTGTTAGTTGGCTCTCCTAGTTTAATTTGTTTGCAATGTTGTCCCTGTTCTCCCCCTGGTCTTAATTTACTCACTGTCCATGTCGGCCTAATAAATAATGCATTGTTTCCACTAACGCATGACTATGAATAATTAAATCAGTTAGACACTGGCAAAAATCACCCTTCTTTTGTTACTGATACAGACAGAAAATGTTACAAACAGAACACAAAAATGACAGAGTGTGCAAAAACACAGCCTACAGCACATGCAAACGCAAAAACGGCAACATAGGCAATAACCCGCAGCGCAAATATCCTTCGATTGACCTTCCTGCACCTTTGGGGCTGATGATATCAGTTCCCCTCTCAATCTGGATTTCCATTTTATTGCCATTTACCAGATTTCTTAGCGCCAGCACTTCCAATACTTTAATCTGACCAGTGCTCTATCAACCCCTCTAAATCGTTCTGCAGCTACACGTTTCCAATTGGTGTTTGTGGCCCAGAGCGAAAGGTTTGCGTTCAGAGAGAGTGTATAAAGTGGAAGGCTTTGGATATTGCACTGGATAAGATCCAAAAGTGAACCAAACTCTGGGTCTCTCAGTAAGAAAACAATATCCAGAGCTCAGACAGCAAATAAATCCACTGAAATAGGACCCTGTTTTAGTCGGCAAGCCATGAGAGAAGGAAATGTAAAAGTTCTCTTTATAGCCGGAGGGAACAGACTGAACTCGAACACTAAAACAGGCAGCAGACACTAAATAGTGCCTGAAGAAATTCTGCTTGCAAAATCACATTGTATTTTTTTTTTCTTATCTTGATAAATCAGCAATTTTTCCTTTCCTTTTTTACATTCACTAATAATTGCTCACTGCTTATTCACATAAAAACAGTTTCCATTTCAATTTCAGTTGTACGAAATGAGAAATTATCAGAAGCCTGTATTAATATAAAATAAGTTTACTTTTTTCCTCACAAAAAAAGACGGAATTATAAGTAAATTCTGAGGTTACATCTCACAATTCTATTTTTTTTTTGTGTAAAATTCTTACTTGTGAGATAAAAAGTCCTTTATTTGTTATGCCGTGGTGCAAACAAGCTTCCATAGAAATGTGTTTTCATCCTCTTTCATTATTGATGAACTATTCTAAAATAATGACATAAATCATTCTAAAAGGGGCATGTGCCTACAGTTGGTAATTAGCATAAGACACGCCCACCACCATATAGGGGTATACGATTCAACCTTAAGTACAATAACTCTTCAAATGTATCCAAGGCCCAAGGATGCTCAAGGCCAATAGAAAAAACAACAAACAATTTTCATATAGAACATTTGTATGCAGAATCGATGCTAACACTGGGATAAATGAATAAATAAACAATTCTACACATTCTGATCTATTATCAGGCAATACAGGTCCCAGGTTAGCAGTACAGTTCTCTTATTTTTAATTAATGTACCTTCACAAACAATAATCTCTATTCACTGCCTAAGTCAGTCTCTTTTTGATACCATTTCTCCTATCTGCCCCCTTTCTGGTCTTGTCCTTTTCTCTTGACTGACCTGAACCTCTCCAAATTCTGGATTCCAACTGAACTGACAGAGGTCTGATAACAGTCCGAAGGCAGTCATCTCTCTCTCTTCCCATCCATCTTTTTCATGCTCTCTCTTGACCACACCGCTTCACATGTCTCCTCAAAATCACACAATATGACAACTCTGAAGACTTAGAGAACTTTTTTGTTTTAGCTGAAACTGACATATCAGAAGTGTTACATAAAATTTCAGAGCACAAAGACATGATTTCTGAAGCTGCGGAGGTTGAGCTTTACCCCATAATTTGCACATCAAGCCCCTAAAGATGATTAATTAATTATAGAGAGCTGATGGGGTAAAAATGTAGCATATTAAAAGTCCAAATGGTGGTATCAATGAATCTTTCGAAACTCTATTGGTTTCTCAATTCTAGAAAATATTGCTGGGTTTAGTTCCAGTAAATTAAATTCATTTAGAAGCAGTTTTTATCTAAAGTCACCATAAATAATACTATCTTACAAATATTAATATTATGAATTATTTATAGATTTTTTTTGTGTGAAAATTAACAAAAATATTGCCAAGTGATTCAGGTCCATATATACTGTATACAACAAATTACACTTTCATAATCCAACTGTCCTTAAAATGATCCCTTAAAATGTCATGCACATAATAGACTGATGACACCATAGTCAAGGTTTCGGGCTTGGGGACACCGGCTGTCCTTCAGCACCGCGAGCGGTTAGTGAGAGTTTGATACAATCTCAAGGTCCCTAATACCTCTTGATGAGCAAAGGAACCAGAGTGTTTCTGCAGCGGGTTTTCGAGATTAGAGTCACAAATCTTTATAGGCGCTATGGATCGATATAATGCAAGATTTATTAAAGCCGAAACAGACTGAAAAGCCACGGATGGACAAAAAAACAGCCGGGAACCAGCTGGAATCAAATTTGTTTCTGACTATTAATTATGGGTGAGAATTAATTGGTGCATAGGATGTGTTTACGTGGGCGTAAGTGGATCAGCGTGTACGCTTTCACTTTAGGATGGATAATGCACGGCCATTACTTCTAAATTACTGCGTTAATGTCACTACAATGTCATCGCGGCGGGCGGAAGAGTTGGGTTTGATGAATGAAGCTCTCCGAGCATGTGCTAGTGAATATATATTGTTGATGAATCCAAAGCAGGACAACAGAACAGGCAGATATTAGTGTTAACTACTGGGGCACCCCTTTTTGCACCTCTAATGGATGTCTGTCAGCTGCTGCTGTTTTAATTTCCTTCCTTTCAAATGTATGCGATGGAGTGGCATCAGGCTTGAATATACATTACACTTCGTGAGGATGTCATGGTGAATGATGGCAGCATTCCTGCTTGACAAACATGAGTGTAATTGGATGTCTACTGACATCGCATTTTAAAATAGGAAAACCCATAGCCAGTTGTGGCAATCACATTTCATTAAAGGGATAGTTCACCCTAAAATAATTTCTATCATTAATTCTTCACCCTCTTGTTGTTCCAAACCCGTAAGACCTTTGCTCATCTTTGGAACATAAATTTGAATATTTTTAATGAAATCTGAGAGCTTTCTTACCCTATATAGACAGCAAGGCAACCACCATGTTCAAGGGCCAGAAAGGTAGAAAGGACATAATTAAAATATTCCACGTGACATCAGTGGTTCAACAGTAATTTTTTGAAGCTACGAGAATAATTTTTTGAAAAGCGTCCAGATAGCACATGAAGACGGTACCACCGGTCCTTAAGAAATCCTGATACCATATTGTTTTCATTTTTTCAGTAACGACTTGCTACCGAAATTATGGGCTATGCGTCCTTTCTTAGCTTATTGCTTTATTAAACAACAAAACCACATCACTAATGTTTTAAAAAAAGTCTTAATATCTTGACAAGTTTTAAGTCAGCAGGGCATTGAGCGTTAGTTGAATCCATTTGAGCAAGTTTGGATCCCTGGCCCTACCTGCGGCTTTAATTAACCCCCGTGAACCGGTCCCAAAACACACTCTATGTGATCTTTCAACTAATTAATTTCCACACACACGCACTCACATGCATATAAACAGCATTAAAAAGGAGAGTCTCATGGGCTTATGGAGATCTAATGTTACCCTGTCAAGCCAACAACAGATCCAGTTCCCTTTAGAGAGGTGCCCTCAGATCTGAAAGAAAATTAAGTTATCGTGAACTTTCCCATTGTTGCCGGAAATACAGCTTCTAACAGACAAGCAAACTCACTATAATTATTATTAAGGGGCTTGCTAAGCCAATAAAATGTGAGTATCATCTTCTCTTGTTCCTATCTTGACAATTATGACCTTAAGATAAGGTATAAATGACTCTAACAGGTGAGAAAAGGTATAATTTCAAACTAGTCCTAGGCCATATCTGACCAAGAGAGCTCCTATAAACCCTGATTAGACTGCCAATTAGCCATTAACCCTAGGGATAAGGGATTAGGACTATGACCTTCCACCTCTTACATTGGCCTCAGGGGGAAACCCCCTCTCCTTCTTCTCTCCATCTTTCTATCTTCTCTGAAAACCAAGTCAGTGTAATCCTACCCGTGAGCACTGCAGTCCACTTCAATTACCTCCCTCTGCTGCCACTATAGCTGCATTCTGTGGGGCATGGCTAATGAATCCCCCGACTAGCAACCTTTCCCCTCTCAAAATCAATTCTTCATCCCCGCTCCTTCATTAATTTTAAAGTCGGATCTCTGACATCAAAACCGCCAACATACGACTCTGCTGGGGGCTTTCACTTGCACCCAATGCAGCTGTCTATACAGTAATGAGTCTGTTTGTTTGAGTCACTAAGCGGCAGGTGAAAGGCTTTACGGAATCAATTCAAAAGCAGAGACTGGTTTGCTTGAGGTCTTTTTCAGCATTACAACCAGTTTGGATTGCTGAAATGTGAAATCCAATATGACCACAGGTAGTTTTTATGTTTTTCAGAGACCTTTTTTTTAGCTTTAACAAAGCAGAAGTTTAAACTAAACGTACAAATGCATCAAATTAGCAATCATTCAGACTTAATGAAATGGTTTACCGTCAAGCATGATGAGGCACTCAAAAGCACGTTACTTTGTTGCTTGAAAGCATGCATGTTTCACGAGCCCTCATGAATAAAATCTAATATTCAAAATATGTGAGGAGAAATGACAAATGGCTCTCTCTCAGTGATGAAAGGTTTATGTTCGCAGGGGCGCTTTCAGCATTTGAGTTGGTCATCTGTCAATCTGTCCTCTCCACATGAAGCGATCCATCACATTCCTTAGACATATACATAGACAGCTGAAAGCTGAAGATGGCTTCATCGAAGAGGACATGGGCTGTAATCTCAGGGCGTGATCATTGCAATGCATTAATCTTATTGAATTTGGGACAGGAAATCACGAACGGTGTCAATATCAGTTTTACAAGTGCATCCTCGATATTAAATATCTGCACCGCTCCTTCCAATTTGATTTACAGATGCACAGGTGCCCAATGATGCATCTAACATGCTTATGATTACATACTATTTAATTAATCTCACTCCATTTGAGCTATGTGGGTTTAGCATGCGTAATCAGGTGTACAGGTGGTAGTTGACCGGCAGGCTATTGATTTGTCTGATTGATGAGGTATAATGCTAATCATTATCTGTGTGTGTGGACATATGGAGAGCTTTAGGCCTGTCTGCTGGCCCCTCAATCCTCTCATCTTCTTTAAATGGCCACATTTGTCCTCCAGCCCCCTGGATGTAAACTTATCCACAACAGACCACCCCTGACCACTCCAAACCAGGGCAGACCTGAGGCAGGAAAAGTGAAAAAATCTTCCACTCAGACAGACACCCACCACAACAACAACAACAAAAAAAAAGGCTAAAAAAGCCTTCAGGGAGTCTCGGGATTTGAAAGAAGTCTTTTATACTCATCAAAGCTGAAATAACCAAAACTACTGTAAAAACAGTTATATTTTGAAAAACTATTACAGCTTAAAATAGTCCTTTTCTATATTAATATTTTTAAAATGTAATTTATTCATGTGATGACAATTTTTCTAATATGCTTATTTGGTTTTAAGAAACATTTCTTATTATCATCTTATTACCACTCTTTTGTGTGTTAAACACAATCTAATACATATAAACAACTTAATTTTAATGAAAAACAACAAATGAAAAAATATATAATAATAATCTATGACAAAAATACTATCATAAACTAGGTTAGTGTATAATTCAGCAGCAAAAGATACACTAGATTCTAGAAAAAATCACGGATGCACAATAATTTTCTAAAAGCTAATGAAATATTGTATTTACAAATAAAAGTGAATAAGTCTAAAATCTGGTAGAATGTTACACATTGCTCTTTGTATTGTTGTAAAATACATTCATGAAAAAACAAGTATATATATATATATATATATATATATATATATATATATATATATATATATATATATGGGAAGTCGTGGCCTAATGGTTAGAGGGTTGGACTCCCAATCGAAGGGTTGTGGGTTCTAGTCTCGGGCCGGACGGAATTGTGGGTGGGGGAGTGCATGAACAGCTCTCTCTCCACCTTCAATACCACGACTTAGGTGCCCTTGAGCAAGGCATCGAACCCCCAACTGCTCCCCGGGCGCCGCAGCATAAATGGCTGCCCACTGCTCCGGGTGTGTGCTCACAGTGTGTGTGTGTGTGTTCACTGCTCTGTGTGTGTGCATTTCGGATGGGTTAAATGCAGAGCACAAATTCTGAGTATGGGTCACCATACTTGGCTGAATGTCACTTCACTTTCACTTATATATATATATATATATATAGAAATAAAGAAGTTTCTTTTAAATGTATAGCACAGTAATAAAGGCAGCCACATATGATAGATAGGACAAAACAAGAAAGACTATTAATAATCTTTGATTACACAGAAAAGTATTATAATACTAAAGGCACCCATATAGAGCGGCACAAATCCCGTGCGCAGAATGATGAGCTTCAGTTCTCTCTTCACAGCAGTTCAGTCAGTGTACTGCTTGAGTAAATGAATTACTCCGGGATATTGGATAACTTCGACTCAGAGAGAGTGTCAGCCACGTTAAAAAATGAATAATTTAAGTAATTTGTGGACTAGTGATTACTGGAAACGTGAACCTAAGAAGACTAAGAAGAACTGGTTAAAATGAACGATTCGTTCGTTCAGACATCACTAGTACAAAGGGAAGAGATATTGATACGTAGTCTATTAAATCTGTGCATTAGTTTATTGAGCCTTTTCTTTGAACAGTTTTAAACCTCAGTTATTGTCCGTTTCATCGTTTTGACTGTAACAGAACACAACACCCAGTTTGATTGCTGAATGGAGGATGACAGACAGCTGCAGCGGAAAGAAGAGTTTAGGTGAATTTAATCACTTCAATATTAACCTGTACCTCACATTGAACTATTGAACAGCTTCAGAACACTTTAAATATGTACACAAAAACATTTTGGTGCTTTATAATGTTTTTGTGCCTTTCATGGGGCTCAACGATAACACAATAGTTTACACACAATATTGGATTTGGATCGGTCTCGTCTGATCGCAGAATCAATCCGCAGAAAATGCCAGTATCGGAGCTGATACCGATCCCAAGTATAGGATCAATGTATCCCTAGTTTACGTTCTCATTTAGTGAGACGTCAGACGCTGAAATCACCACGGTTCAGTGTGTGTGTGTGTGTGTAAACCAAACATCTGCGCAATTCACTAACAGACACAGGCAGAAAATGCAGGATTCATACTTAAATTGACTTTTGCAGCTTTATATTTACAGATTCTAGTCCATATCGTGATTTGAATTGTGAAATGACTCTTAACTCATCCGTTTAAATTATATTAAGCCTTAAAGTTCTGCATAATTAAGGGGCGGGGGCAAACTTGAGTGACAGGTGGATTGCAACTGTCACCAATGTTGAGCTAGGTGGGTGTGGTTTCAGGAACCAGCTTCCGCCTTTTTGCCCATCTTTGATTATCCGGGTGTGTCGCACTGTGACATGCTGCCAAGATGGAGACGGCCTGCTCCACCTACTTTTGGTTTCACAAACACTCTTCGGAAACCTATGGGTATACAGTATATGGCCCGCACGAGGATTTTGTCACCTTTCCGACACATCAGATCTCGCAAGATCTTGTGCCACAATGTTACCAGAATGTGTGCTCCTTTGGAATTGAACCCATGACCTTTTGCATTGCTAACACAAGGCTCTACCACTGAGCCACAGGAACGACATTTATATTTATATATTTATATATTTTGTTGTATAAATAGTGTGAGTAGTGCACACTGAAATTTCCAAAAAGAAAAAAAGAAAAGTGAAAGTCATGACATTTGCCAAGTATGGTAGCCCATACTCAGTATTGGTGCTCTGCATTTAACCCATCCAAGTGCACACACGCAGCAGTGAGATGTGAACTCACACCCAGAGCAGCGGGCAGTTATATATCCAGCACCCGGGGTTCAGTGCCTTGCTCAAGGGCACTTCAGCCATGGGTATTTAGGGTGGAAGAGTTCATTCACTCCCTCCCACCTACAACTCCTGCCAGCCAGAGACTTGAACCTGCAACCTTCAGGTTACAAGTCCAACTCTCTAATCATTAGGCCACAGCTGCCCCCTAAATCCACAGCTGCAAAGTGTACTTTAAATACTTACTACTTGATACTAATTGACACACTTTAAAAACCACATAAATGTAGTGTGAAATGTTATTCGTGCACTCAACTGTCACAGCTTTTAAGCTGTCAAATATATGTGAAAAAGATATGAAAATTCTGTCATTAATTACTCACCATTAAGTCATTCCAAAGCCGTAAGATCTTCGTTCATCTTCGGAAACACAAATTAAGATATTTTTGATTGAATCTGAGAGGTCTCTGATCCTACATAGCAATGATGCTACCACGATCAACACACAGAAACGTAATAAGGACATCGGTAAAATAGTCTATGTGACATCAGGGGTTCAACCATGTATACTGTTTGGATTTGAGATGCAGTTGTAGATAGACTAAAAGTTTGAAATGCTGCATTTGGAGCATAAAATCTTTTTTACTATTTTTTTTACAAGTAAATTGAAGAAACACACAAACATATTAATAAAAATGTGTCCTGGGAAAAATATAGGGTCCTCATGGGCAGCCAAGTATTGGCTGAAAATATTATAGTGAGATATTTTAGCGTTTTTTCTTGAGCTGTCTGAGTGTATGAGTGATTTCCTTCTGTTCTCTGTAGTGATTTGTGGCCGCCACTAAGAGTTCCCTTGTGGAGTCAACACAATTACAGCAGCTTTGAGAAAGAGTACTTCTCTTGAATACACCTGTCTCTGGCCCACATGAAAGGACATCTCAATATCTTCCTCCAAATCTCTGGATAGATGCGGCTAAGCCTCTGCCCTGCAGTCAGTTATGGCAGGAAACAATATATCAGACTGGCCCACAACTGCAACCAAAAGAACCCAAAGAACATTTTGAGGAATTTAAACTCTAATCTTCTCTGCCATCAATGACACTTCAGAGGATAAGAGGATCTAGATCAGGTTTCATTTCTCCTGGCTATGAGATGCCACAGCAGCTTGGAAGAGGTTGGATTTCAGAGGTCTTCTGCAGTCACCTTAGCATCAGTATGGCCCAGTGCCGAACACATCTGTTGCTGTCAATGGACCCACGGGCTGGACTGGCTCCTGACAGAAGTGGGATGGGAGTAAAGAGGGGTGGAGAGGTAACAGGGGAGTTGGGGGGTGGATCTGATGCTCGAGGCGTGTGCAGCTTGGACATCTGTCCCTCTCTCCTACCCCCACCAGCTAACATCCCCACAAATACACACTATAGTGTGCACACACACACACACACACACACACACACACACACACACAGAGCGATCTGCTGCCTTCAATGTTCCATCATCCCAAACCCCGATAGGATCAAAGAGGCCTCTCCAGACATAATGAGTCCGGTGTGAGCTCAGGGCAGAAGCCCAGACTGATATTGCCTTGGGGACAGTGGGAAATCAACACTGCTTGTACGCCATAGTCACTTTTTTCGGTCTCTTTCGGCTTTTGTTTGCAGTGGAATTAGCATGTGCGTGTTTGTCATCATCTAGACGTTCATTTAGATGCTGTCTCTGCTGCTTAGCCATCACCTGAGTCCTGTCAGAACACAACAGCTGGGATCTCTCGCTCCCTCTGTCTCTCTCTTTCACAGCTGATTGATGAAAAGCATCTGGATCCACTGATGTGGTGACTATGACGGAAAATAATTTCCTCCATGTGTGAGTAACGCTCTGATCCACCAGGCTGATGTTAATATTCAGGTACTGTCACAGCTTAATGGCTAAAAGTTTATTAAACAGGACAAACAAAAGTGAAAAGGCTTAAAGCTAAATTAACAATTTTGTGCGGTTTCACTGATCAGCAAAAAAAGATTTATCATTTCAGAGAATTTGAGTGTAAATTGAAAAAAATTGAAGTAAAGCAAAACACAAATAAGCAGTTGAAAAGAGTCTACATTTTCTACATAAATAGTAACTGCTGTATAAGCAAACAAACAAATAACTTAATAAATATAAGTAAAGCTGCAGTTGGTAACTTTTGACGCTTTAGCGGTTAATAAACAGAACTGCTTGCGTCTTGCGGAAGAACATCGTAGCCGGAACTACTTCTCTGTTTATGTCTATGAAGAATCACAAAAGGTACAGGGTTACTCCCCCGCGGTATCCACGAAGCAATCGAAAATAGTCTGAATATAAACACTTATTATAGGTGCACCATAGTGATTCATGACAGGCTAAAAACACAGTTTGGAAAATGGATTCATGGTGTACTCGCTCATTATATAAATTTTGTAAATTTTGAACACAAAAAAAAAAGTTACGAACCGCAGCTCTGATTGGTTGTTTCTTACCGGGAGCGGCAAATTTCTGCAAATGGCAATAGGACCACTGGGAGGAGCCAGAGGAGCTTGATTTTTTCACAGATTATCTGTCTCATATTCTACTGTGAGGACATAATGACAGGTTTAACAAATATGTAAAAAAAAATACCTTTTTACAAAAGTTACCTACTGCAGCATCTGCTATAAAAAGATACATAAACAAGTAAATAATAAATATGTAACTTGTAAGTAAATACGTAAGAAAGAGAAAAACATTCTAAATTAAATAAATTTTTGTAACGCTGCAATCTTTTGGTTGCATGTTCTGGGACACAAGTTATCTTTACAATGCTCGTAAACCCTACGGCGGCAGACACCATGTCAAGAAATAACAGTGATATTTCATATGTTTTACGACCCAAAAGTGCTCCCCAGCACCCCTATCTAGCCTGATGAAATGATATGCATTCTATATGAGGGACGGGGAGAATGAGCTACGGAGAGATGTAGGAGACGTGCTGCAAAGGTACATCATTTCAAGGCTCTTAACTGCCCATAAACAGGCCCGTCTGGTCTTCCCCGAAACCTTTTAGCCCTCGCCATGTCAGGGGAACAAATTGAAGTTATAGATGAGTATTCTTTATGGGCAAGGCCACATGTGCAGTGCTGGAGGTGGGTGTCATTATCCAGGAAAAAAAAACGAGGAAGAGGGGGCGTTTGACCGACGGTGGGATCCAGAGGCACAGAGCCAGAGGAATCGACTCTAACCTCCACCCCATTCACTGTTAATCACTGTCCCACCAGCAGCTGCCTTAAGCAGCCCGTGCTAGCTACATCAGAATACGCCAGCCTCATTTAAATGACAGAGAGATGGTGTTTTATACAGAGGAGACTAATGGAGAGACGGTCATCAGGGAGGGAAACAATCTAGCCATTTCAAATGTGCACTCAGACTGCATAAAGATTCAGTAAATGGTTTTGGGAGCATATTCCAATGTGTTACGTGTATCACATAATCTTTCTTCTGAATAATGTTTAGAGATGTGTTCATGTCTAAACCCTTCAGAGCTCTCTATGTGAAGTTCAAAAGATTCAGCTCTATCTATAAGTTAATCGCAGACTCTCGTCTGATAAAAGATGAGATCTTTAAAGGGGTCTTCGCCTAAAAATAAAAAATTGCCATCTCACGCTCATGTCATTTCAAACTATGTTTATATGTATATGTATATACGTGTATGTATGTATATAGTGTGTGTGTGTGTGTGTATATATATATATATATATATATATATATATATATATATACACACACACACACACACATATATATATATATATATATATATATATATATATATATATATATATATATATATATATATATATACAGTCTTGTTCAAAATAATAGCAGTACAATGTGACTAACCAGAATAATCAAGGTTTTAGTATAGTTTTTATTGCTACGAGGCAAACAAGTTACCAGTAGGTTCAGTAGATTGTCAGAAAACAAACAAGACCCAGCATTCATGATATGCACGCTCTTAAGGCTGTGCAATTGGGCAATTAGTTGAAAGGGGTGTGTTCAAAAAAATAGCAGTGTCTACCTTTGACTGTACAAACTCAAAACTATTTTGTACAAACATTTTTTTTTTTTCTGGGATTTAGCAATCCTGTGAATCACTAAACTAATATTTAGTTGTATGACCACAGTTTTTTAAAACTGCTTGACATCTGTGTGGCATGGAGTCAACCAATTTGTGGCACCTCTCAGCTGTTATTCCACTCCATGATTCTTTAACAACATTCCACAATTCATTCACATTTCTTGGTTTTGCTTCAGAAACAGCATTTTTGATATCACTTCTCAATTGGATTAAGGTCTGGAGATTGGGCTGGCCACTCCATAACATTAATTTTGTTAGTTTGGAACCAAGACTTTGCCCGTTTACTAGTGTGTTTTGGGTCATTGTCTTGTTGAAACAACCATTTCAAGGGCATGTCCTCTTCAGCATAGGGCAACATGACCTCTTCAAGTATTTTAACATATGCAAACTGATCCATGATCCCTGGTATGCGATAAATAGGCCCAACACCATAGTAGGAGAAACATGCCCATATCATGATGCTTGCACCTCCATGCTTCACTGTCTTCACTGTGTACTGTGGCTTGAATTCAGAGTTTGGGGGTCGTCTCACACACTGCCTGTGGCCCTTGGACCTAAAAAGAACAATTTTACTTTCATCAGTCCACAAAATGTTCCTCCATTTCTCTTTAGGCCAGTTGATGTGTTCTTTGGCAAATTGTAACCTCTTCTGCACATGCCTTTTTTTTAACAGAGGGACTTTGCGGGGGATTCTTGAAAATAGATTAGCTTCACACAGACGTCTTCTAACTGTCACAGTACTTACAGGTAACTCCAGACTGTCTTTGATCATCCTGGAGGTGATCATTGGCTGAGCCTTTGCCATTCTGGTTATTCTTCTATCCATTTTGATGGTTGTCTTCCGTTTTCTTCCACGTCTCTCTGGTTTTGCTCTCCATTTTAAGGCATTGGAGATCATTTTAGCTGAACAGCCTATCATTTTTTGCACCTCTTTATAGGTTTTTCCCCTCTCTAATCAACTTTTTAATCAAAGTACGCTGTTCTTCTGAACAATGTCTTGAACGACCCATTTTCCTCAGCTTTCAAATGCATGTTCAACAAGTGTTGGCTTCATCCTTAAATAGGGGCCACCTGATTCACACCTGTTTCTTCACAAAATTGATGACCTCAGTGATTGAATGCCACACTGCTATTTTTTTGAACACACCCCTTTCAACTAATTCAACTAATTTCCCAATTGCACAGCCTTAAGAGCGTGCATATCATGAATGCTGGGTCTCATTTGTTTTCTGAGAATCTACTGAACCTACTGGTAACTTGTTTGCCACGTAGCAATAAAAAATATACTAAAAACCTTGATTATTCTGGTTAGTCACATTGTACTGCTATTATTTTGAACAAGACTGTATATATATATATATATATATATATATATATATATATAAAATTGACAGAAATCAATTTGCCTGCCAATCACATTTGCAATGCATGGGCAAGTTTCAGTTGCTTACATCATTATGTTTTTGTGATGGAATCTAGACTTCAACAACACTTCATTTCATCCTTTTCAGCTCTTCAACAAAACATTTGTTAGCTTTGACTTTAAATCAGAAGGAATCATCTGAACTTAATCAGACAAGCCTTGAATCTTCTCATCTTTGATGCCTAACAAGAGGTCAGCTCCAAACCATTCACATAACCTCCCTCACGTCCCAATTTCATCGTATTATGAAGCGTTTCGCAACAACTGAAGCTACAAAACCACTTCAATCAAGTGTTTTGTAGGGAAAACAGCTGCTCAGTGGGTGGCTGACTGTCCAACACGTTCACCCTACTGTAAACTCATCATTATTCAGTGCTTGGGATTGCACGTGTAAACCGTTACCAGCCTCTGCGCTGCTGGACACAACGCTGGCCCACAAAATGCCTGACTGGAGAACAAAAGTAGAGGAGATAGGGGGATGAGGGATGGGAGGATCTCTGCATTGATGGCACATCCAGGAAGAGTGCCCCAGGCAGCCCCCCATAGCTGGTCTTTTTGTATGCAAATACCAACAACAATAAATCCATTAGTGATGTGGTCTAATCTGGAGCGTGTGGCTGACCACGGTGGAGGCTAATAGAGACATGGTCTTTGGAAAGAAAGAGGATTACTTTAATCTAGTGATGGTCTGCACTTCTCAAGCTTAATGAGAGGACAGGACCCAACTCTATGTCTTTGTCCATCATCGCCCCCCTTTTCGCTAATGAACTGTCCCCCAATAGTCCACAACCATCTGGGGAAACTGAAATGTCCAACTGTCCAAAATGAACCAGCAGGTGATCTGGGACTTATTTTGCTTTTTTGTTGTTGTTGCTGATATGCCATATATTAAAAGTATATATTATTTTGTATGTCCATATATACATTTTATTTGTATTTTTTTCTGTTGCAAGACTGCAGTTGTTGTGCTGTTGCTGGGAGCTCTGGAAAAAAATATCATTTTATTTGTTAAACACAGCCAGTTCTTGCCTGAGGATGGCTCGAGGTAGGAAAGCTGATGCAAAATAAATTTATTGATTTTAGGAGAGGCACTTCCTACAGGAATGTGCATAAAACTAAAGATTAACCAATGTAATACACAGAGAAACACAAAATTGGAAACGACGCTGCTTTTGAAGGAGTTGAACGGAATGAAACCGGCATCAGATATACTGTCAAAAGCTTTCAATTTGTTGTACAAAAACAAGTGAAGCGCTTGTAAATGGAATTCAACAATCATGAGAACAATGTCTGAAATAATCAATGTGCCACCAGCAAAGATGTTACTTCTTTAATGGATTCTCAACAGACTGCAGAAATCGAATGGAGTATGAGCTTACGAGGCAAGTACAGCGCTCTTTTACCACTCCACACGTGGTACTGAAATCATAAGAGGAGACAGTGCTCAAACTCAGCGGAGCAGTCAAATTCTGAGCGCGCTCTGCATGACGCGTCAGTGCATATCAGCGGGACAGGTCTCAGGATAAGGCTTGACATTGAAGCCTTTCCTCGCAGGGGTTTGGGGAAGGATTCTTGCTCAGCCGAAATCCTCTGATCCTTCAAGGTGAGCCTGTCTGCTAAAAGGAGCTATGGAGAGCATTATACGCTTTTGAAACAGATGTCACAAACGTGTGCAGGCTTTATTTTTATTAGATTGGTTGACACTGCTCGAAGAAACTGAACTGTCATCATTTGTTCCGGATTCAGTTTTGGTTCAAAAGACCGTTAATTTTTACATTTACAGAAAAAGACCTGGCTTGGATTTGTGTTACTCTAAGGGGCCAAAACCAGTAAAAGGAAGTAAAGGCCAACGGAAATGTAACAGCTTAAGCAAGTATTGCTTTTGCTGGCAGTGTGTGTTTCAATGCTCTCCTACCTTCTAAATACAGTCCAATATCCTGGCCCACTGCTCTCTCCCATCTCTCTGATGCCAGCTGGCAATGCCAACGAGAGAGAGGCAATCAATCATCCCAGGGCTGGTGCCTGCACAAACTCTCGGGGTATATGGATTGCACAGCCACATACTGTATGCAGTGGAAGGAAAATAATTTAGCATTCCGACGACCGGTTCCCATCAATCACAGCACTTAAACAGGCTTACTAACTTCATTTTAAGCTTAAATGTCGGTTCCCCACTCTAAAGATCTGAGGTGTTTTAAAAATAAGGCTAAAGTTCAGATATGGATAATAGTTATTTAAAAAAAAATATATATATATGTCGTCCTACAGGAAGCCCTTAAAGTCACCTTGCAATTTAGTATGCCAGTAAAATGGACAATTACAATTTTATGATCTCTGTAAGGAAAATGAATAGATGCAATTAAACAGTCCCTATGGTGGTCAGGCTCTCCCAAAGTCAACAACAAAGATTACACATTCATTTAACCACAACCACAGAGTGAAACGACTGTTTCATGAGGGACACGAGTACGCAAAAAGTGCAATTAAATACTATAAACCGGAAAGTTCAGAATGTATATGCAACTATTATTATCATTATAAACTATATTCCTTGGCATGAAAAATTACTTATTGTGATTACTTATTATCTATTATTATTATTGAATTGTATTTAGATGTAATAACAGGCTTAATTATTATTATTATTATTGCTGTTTTTATTATTACAGTATATTAAGATTAGATTTATTTAGATGATGATGATTAAACATACTACTAATAAATGTAACTACTAATTCTACATTCAATTTCAGACCAAGTAAACTGAGGTGTAACTACAGAGAGACAAATGAGAGTTGGTTAGGTTTCAGAATTGGTGGCAATGATTGAAAGTGGATGGGGGCTTCCTAGGGTGTCAGAGGTGGGCTGCGTTGTCCCCTTTGTCCTGTCTGCTCTGGTCATAACCCTGACTATACAAAAGCACACAGCTGCACCCCTGCTTATCAAATGAGTGGGGGTTTAGTCTAAACTCATCCTCACACCACCTGTTGATCATATAGCTAAACAGTCTCTTTCTCTCATTTCCATTAATATTTATTATGACTATCCTTACTTTATCTCTCTCTCTCCCTCCGAGATGGCCTTGTGTTCATATGTCTGATCGGTGTTCCTCCAGGCTGACTTTAAAACATTCATTAGGTAGTGAGAGAGTTGAATAGCCAGGGGACAGAAGGCCTGTCTCGCCCCGTGTCCGAATGACCCCACCCTGTCAGCAGTCTCCCTGACCCCTGGAGTTCGGCAGGCTAAGTGATCTCATTATTACTGCAGGGACACACACGCAGCCACACGGGCGTCTGATTTTGCTGGTTAATATGTATTTGTTAGAAAAATGCATTTCCAACTTGGCACCTCTTTGGCAAATTCAGGAAGATTAATCGCTCACATATTCCCAACGAAGGCTCTGAAATAATAAATCTACTTCGTGGATGCATCTCATCAAAGTCTGAATGACGTTTTAGCAGCTTTGCGGGACTGAAATTGTCTTCTGAGTCGAGATGAAACGGGAAGTTGGATCACAGAAATCTGATTTATGTAGGGTGTGTAGATGCATTAGAGCTGCAGTAAAAGACTGCTCAAATCTAATTAAAAACCTTTATAGGCTTTTTTTTTTTTAAGATGCTCTTTTCTGCTAGTTTCTTTATTGGTTTATACTGAGGAGTTTGGAAATCTTAACTGCTCCAGGCCACCCTTCAGCACCTACACGGGTCTAGAGCCAAGGCAATAAAGATAATAGCACAGAGGGCAGGCAGCCCAGAGGGGGACAGCATGCCCTGCTGAACATAAGAAACTATTACTTTAGGTTTGTCCTGGACTGAGGAGCTTCACGTAAATAGGCTTATCTGTAAGGATGTCTCCAGCTTAAACCCTAGAGGTGCAGAGAAACCCATGAGCAAACCCTTCCATCACCAGCAGAATGGCCCAACTGACCTTACTGGTATTTTTCATATTTTCACATTACTTTTACAAAATATTCAATCAATTTTTGATTTAATTAATTATAATTGAATGGTTATTCATCTAGATTTATTATTATTTGATACAATATATCAAAGTTTTAAACTTCAGCTTCATCACTGTGTCTGTCATGCGACTCTGTTCCCCTTTCGGGCTTGAACTGATGGTAAAACTAAGGACATTATTAACTGTCCTTACGTTTATTTTTAAAGATGAAGCTAGCGATTATGGAAAGGGGCATTGCAATTCTGACAAATGCTTGCAATGTTCGGCCAATCAAAATGCTCTGGGTCAGTTGGCCAATCAATAGAGATTGCACTTGTTGGAAAGAGGGACTTGGTAGAAAACGAAGCGTTTGAGAGAGGCAGGGCATAGAGGACTTACAATAATGTACAGTATTTGAAAATTTGTTTTTTTAACATTAAAGCATGTCTACATATTCTGTTACACCAAATGCACAAAAATAAGGGGGGGGGGGCATCATATGACCCATTTAAATCTAAAATAGTAAAACCATTTTTTTAATAAATATTTAGTATATTATTAACTAACTATAAATAAATAAATAAAGTTTGCTAAATATAAACTTGGGGAAAAAGGAAAGGATTCAATAGAATATTTTTTGCTGTGCTGTCGAGAATCCTGAAATTTCGACTAGGTTGCTGACATCACGACAATCTTAGTTACAATTCAGACCAAATTGGCTGCTGAACCTCCCCATAAGTGAAAAGTGTGAAAGTTTCCCGCTTCTCACAGCTAATCAATACAGGGAACAAGAGTATCATATTTTCCTTTCACCTGTTCATTCCCAACATTCCACGGAACAGCTGCTGTTCCGTCTTCACCTGTTCTCCTGGAAACCAGTCCTGACCACCCCAAAACAACTTTCATTAGAAGCTCCAAATGGCGGATGTTTACCCATAAGCCAAGCAAAAGTATAAAGAGGAGCGACACCAAATGCTGAGCATCATTTAAAAAGTAATAAACCACAAACCACAGATGAACTATCACGGATCCATTCCCTTTCATCTATCATTTAACGTGTGAGAGTTCTGTCACTGTAAATCATCCCAGCTCCGGCTTCATCATCTGAGTAATGCAACCGTGCCTACATAACTCATCACCTCGATCATAAATACTGCCTTCAAAAGCAGCATATATAAACAGGCTGTTAAAACACTCTCTGGGAATTCAGTCCCTCCCACGCGTACCAGGCCAAGAGCCTGTTTATTCTCACCAGAACATCTCACGTTTGACCGAAGATCTGTGCCCTCCTAATGTACGACATGCTGCCTGCTGGTGGCAGATCAACACGCCTGGCATATGGGTTCCCTCCTTCTCCTTTCTATTGATTTTTTTTACCTCCCTTTCTCGCAATATATATACCTCACTCTGCCAAACCCCCGAAACCTGTGAACCACACAAGCTCTATTGCTGGCAGAAGACCCCTCATTCCCATCTCCCGCCCACCACCTGGCTGATGGATCCATGCCACGATGGAGAAAGATGATCTCCATGCAGAGAGCTGGCACTATGTACCCAGATCTCATCACCACAATGCCCACACAGCTTATTCCTTCAAAATAAAGCTATTCTGAACTTTTATTGCATTAAAAGGATATCAAAGGAACAGATCAACCAAAAATATACATTGTGTCAACATTTACTCAATCCTCATGTTATTCCAACCAGTATGGCTTTTTTTCTACTGTGGAACATCAAAGACGCCATTCTGAAAAACATTAGTTTTGAAACCAAAAAGGACAAAAACAGGTGTAAAATTCGCCAAACTATATTATTTTTGTTCCAAATGAGTCAGGACTGAAACAACGAGTTGGGGTGTAAATGTGGGCTTTCATATGTTTATGTACCGGTTATGACAATCAATTTAGTCTTGCGAAAAATAGCCTCAATTAACAAATTAGGGAAATTTCCATTAATAAAACAAATACATTTAAAAAAAAATTAAATTAAACATTTTAATTAAATTAAAATTTATGCATTTTACAGTGCATTCAGGCTATCAATTTTTACATATCATGTGTTTCCGGGGAATCGAACCCCCAACCTTGCGCTTGATAACACAATGCTCTACCAATTGAGCTACAGAAACACTAAATATATAATGAATATATCTCAAATTTTAGACTGACAACTGACTAAGCTATACTATCAATGTATATTTTATGTACAGGATTCTTTCTTGTTTTTGGCAAGCATTCCCTGGAGGAAATGTCCCACTGTCGTCTAATAGCAGAACCAAACATATCATAACTAACGATATACTGTAGACCACTTGGATGATGGGGACACAGATAAAGGACAGGACAGACAGTTGGCAAGGATGTGTGGTTTAGGAATCTAGACCTAGAATCAACTCCTGTGGGGTTCTAGAACTATTTGTGTACCAGAATTCTTTCCACTGCGCACATTCAGTCTACAGTTAATGATAATGACAGTCTCGTTGGAGGAACATAGACTGCAAACGTTTCTGCTCAATGTGAGAAGAACTCATCCAAAAACCTTTCATTTGTAGAGGGAACGCTCGGGAAGTTCAGATGCTTGATTATGCGTTTAGCTTGTTTACGGTCCACTGAGGTAAAAACATATTTTTTAGATACCGCTGTAAAAGGAGTTACCAAGACATACAAATTTCCGAGCATTAAATTGAGTCTCGTATCGTATTCTGGATGAAAACCACCATCTTTAATGCAACGCTGGAAAACTAATTTTCTTAGCAACAATAAAAAATGTTTTATTCAACAGACCATCTGTTCTTTAACCCTTGTGGATCACGAACTTACAATGAACTTGGAGTTTTGAAACAGCACAGTGTATTTCAGGTGTGGGATATCACTAATAAATGAATCTGAAATGTAGGTTAATGGTTTTGGTAACCGCATCCAACAATCAGTCCTATAACTGAATGGAGTTATTCTTCAAATCCAATCTGAAAACTCAAAAATATGTGATATGGAAATATGACTTTCAATGCTGATAAGAAAGAAGGAATAAAAATCTAACTGAAAAGAAATCCAAGCTGAAAACGCTGCTCGAGAATGAGAATAAATATCATCATGCAGCAAATAACCGTTATTTCCAGCTTTGGAGAGCTGCACCAACTTCAATTAATTCTGAAGACATCAAAAGTAACAGTTTCTTTGCTTTGCCTTTTAAATAAAGATATTGCAGCTCAACAGGGAGGTTCAGATCCTAATTAGATAGCAGAGTGTGAGTGAATTGTAAATGCTTTGGGGTTTGAAGCGTTTTGCAATAAGAACGCATGGAAGAGGAATTTAATAGACAGAATTTATGAGTTGCTGGAGACCGAATCTGCGTTCTGGCTTTGAATTGAGTAAGAATGGTGCTATTTTTTCTGAAGCGGTGCCAGAACATGGGGACTATTGCGTCTCGCTGATATCTCGGAGCAGATGGTGAAATACTCGAGCAGGTGAGGGATCTGTCCTCTGACGACACCATTTAAGGTCTGCAGGCCACCTATAAATGATTCTGTATCAGAAAGCTCTACGGTCACATGCCAAAAACATAACGTTGCGGTAGCATAATGAAATTGGCGATAATCTAATGACCGAAATCAAATAGTGCCATCAGCATTTAATTAGTGTGTATTGGATATGGGAAGCCCTGCTGTTAAACCTGGAGCCATTCCATTAGAAACACTGAGATGCTGGTGGATTTTTTTAAGCTAACATCTGTCACCTGGAAGCCGCCAGCATTCCGCTCCTCTCTTGGCTATTTCTGGGGCTGAATTTATCTCGAATACCAGCTCTCATCCATCTACATTAATATCACAAATCAGATTACCTCTTCTAAAACTAACAATGACCTCAGTGCTTCACTCCGCCAGGGACGATGGTTATGGGCCGCTGCAGCGAGTGGAAGACTAAACAAGATCAAATGGAGATGGAGGAGAAGGGAAAAAGATGAGGAGAGCAGGACAAAATGGTAAAGCTTTATAGAGGCGGCAGAAAAAAGATGAGCACTGCGGAAATTTGCTGTTGGAGAGATTGAGGAAGAGAGTACGAGGCAAGGATCAGAGTACAAATGAACGACTTACTTGCGACCTCCAAAGAGGCATTACGGCTGACGGCTTCGCCCAAGTAATTTCTCGCTACGCACACGTATACTCCTTCGTCAGGCTTGCTGCGTCTTCCGTGAACGATTCGGAGGAAGAAGAGGGAACCGCTGGGGAGGAGCATGCGATGGGAGCGTGGATCCTCACGGTCCGTTTCGACTCTCTCGCCATCTTTGTACCACTCCACCATAGGGGTCGGCCGACCTTCGGCCTTGCAGTTCAATGTGGCGGGCTCGCCCTTGGAAACAATGAGGTCTGAGGGGTGTTCGACAATCCGTGGCGCGGCATCTTCCAACCTAGGCCGAGATCCTGTAAGAGAGAGAATCGATGGTCACTATTTGCATTACATGCAATTGAGAGAATTTGGTATAAAAAATAAAAAAAAAAACTTAATGCGGTAACACTTTATTTTAAGGTGTCCTTGTTACATGTACTTACTATTACAATAACAGTCAATTACACATTATTAAATGCAAGAAACCCTAAGCCAGACCACAACCATATACTAAATACATGAAGTTATTTAATATTACTCAGAACTTAAATATATTTAGACTGTAACAAGGTCACCTTAAAATAAATTGTAACCCCAGATGCAAGTCAGCGCAAGAAGCACTACAAGTACAGTTGTGAATCTTTTTGATTCATTATTCACTGCTTTCTAATTTGACAGTTTTTGCAAATTCAATATACAATTCAATTCAATTTTATTAACAGCGATTTCATTCAGCATTCTTTTATTTTATTTGTATGATTCTTTATATACTTCCTATCACCAAGTTCCATATAATTGTCAATTAGACATTAAACCAGTTTTGTGCTTGTGATGTTCCATGCAAAATTGTTGCTTTGAGTCTGGACATGACATGGTCGTCAGAATCTTCACAATGTATAAATACAGCTATTTGATGACTAATAATCTGCCATAAACATTAAATTATTCCAAGCAAAGAGCAAAAATTCTCACTACACAAAAAAACAGCTCTCAGTCTAATTCCAGTTGGAGGTCAGCCAATAAGATGCACAGTCTTGAATGAAGCACCTGCTTTACCAATGCCATCTTTACAAGTTGATTATTCATGTCACTGGTAACAAGGATGTAAAACACAATTTCCGCCAACACTCGACTAGGTAAAATTAAGAAGTTATACATATGTATTGCTTATATGCATGTCATAAACTGGCAGTATGAAAATGACATGCTCTAAATTCAACAGCTATCAAAGGAAACAGAAATTCATTTCAATCCCGCAGTAGCTGGAATGCTGGGATATGTATATATAATTTGTCTTCTGTTTTAAGGCGCATATGAATTCATGCTGACTGCCAAGGGTTTTTTGTTTCACACAGTTGTTGGGGGGGGGGGGGGTTGAAACCGGTGGCATGGTAATTCAGGTAGTCTTTCAAAAAGCTTTGAAATTGCTTTTCTTTCTCCCAATTTGAATGACAGTGTGGTGGCGGGACAATTACAGATGAATAACAACAACAAACTGATTCTCAAGACCGGGGAATTTCAGCCATCGGGAGATATCTTGGGATGAAAGTGAGTCATTGTGCATGGTGATTTTGGAAATAATTACTGATCCCGGCGGCAACAATTATACCGGGGTTTAAAATTTGTGACAGGAGAGAGACTGTGATTTCCAGCGGTAAGAGTGAGGAATGCTTAAAATATATTTCAGTTGGAAATGAAACACGTGTGATAGCTCAAACAAAAAGCTACAGACATCCCCCTGGGGAAACGTCCATCAAAATACACAAAAAGTTACACAGGATTATTAGAAAAACACTGTAATGCATTTTAAGCACATAGAGATAAACTCTAGTATAACAGTCCTCTGTTTTACACCAGGAACATGGCATTAAAAATTGTGCTTTTAAGGATTATTTCTTACCATTCAGATCTGCAAAGCTTTACTTTGCTTTATTACTTCATATTCAGTCAAGTGGATAAACACCCCTGGGCCAAAGACTAATGCAACTTAAAACAAACCCATTTCCAAACCACTTTACCCAGCCATGAATAACATGACACAATGACCTTACAGTAGTAGTAAATTGGGATGCATCCACAAGAGACGCAAAGGCCAAAACCACACGCTTTGTGTTCACCTCCGAATCATCAGAACTGTTGCCCTTCCAGTCTTTCAAAACAAAAAGCCCTGTGGCCCTGCTGGGTTAAGGAAGCGGAGACCGCCAGGGTTTGGCTAATAGCTTTTAGCGGACACTTATGGACTGCTGAACAGACTGTGGTTGGCAGGGGGTGGAGGAGAAACAGTGGGGTAAGAATCCAAGAACAAGCTTATAAATAAAACAGACCAAACACTCCCGACCTGCCACAGACTAGATGTAGGGCAGGGAAAGAGATAGAACGTAAAGACTAGGGATGGGTATTGTTTAAATATTATCGATATCGATACTGCTTATCGATACCGATACTTATCAATACTGTTATCGATACTATTTGGTGCAAAAAATAGGAAGTGAAAAGTTGTTGAAAATTAGAAAAAGTTATTTTATTACTGCTGAACTTTAGCAACTGTATTAAAGTCCTTCATTCAAGAGCAGTGAGTTATTTTTCTCTGTCTTATTTTATTTTATTATATTAGTTCACCCCATAATCTAAATTGTGTCATCATTTACTCACTCTCAAGTTGTTTTAAACCCGAATGAGTTTCTTTCTTTTGTTGAACATAAACAATTATTTGAAGAATTTGGGAACTAAACAGTTGCTGGTTTTTTTTTTTTTT
>NW_020526494.1:0-37121 GCF_003368295.1 Carassius auratus | reverse complement strand
ATATATATATATGTCTAAACTATCCTCCAATCAAACAGCTCTCATTATTCTTATTCTTATTATTACTGGAGAACTGCTGATAAATTCCTTTTTGGTTATTTATATAATTTTATATATTTATTTACATTTGCAGTCACTCGTTTTTCATTATACTAACTTTATTCAGTGTTTGGACAGTAGTTTAAAATGAATGAAAATCAGAAAGGTTTGTGAGAGGTTTTTGGGATGAAATCATATTAAATCCCACTCCATGACAAAAAACAACAACAACAACAAAAAACATTTATGTATGCTTTTGAAAAATTTCATCATGGCGTGGAAAAATAGAAAGAATTATGGTATTTTGAGCTTCACAATAAACATTGCAACTATGTTGTGAATGTGAATCACGTTCCAATCAGCACTTACTGTTACACATTTCCAGTGAACACACACACATTCCCTCAGCCCCCAGCCTTGAATGTGCAAACATTTCAGATCATCTTGTTGTTCATTCCCCCTAGCATCTCTCTTTCTTGATGTTCTGTTGTTGATGTCAAGCTGACCCCTCTGGGTGGCACCAGGCTGGGGCACCACACATAACAACAGCCTGAAGTTAGTCTAGGAAAGATTGTAGTCTATGAAGCACAAGACTTGCAGTCTTTCCTTTAGATATCACAATAATCATGCAGCCTTTTATTGCAGATTATCACAAAAAGACGGCGATAAAAGCAGAGGAATGGGATCAAGAAATGTTGCGAGCAGTATTCAAAGTTGCATCGTTTACATGAGTGCCTCAGCTCATGCGCTAACCGCTAGGCCACGGCTCTGGCACAGCGACTAACCACTTGGAATCAGTTACATCGCACAGAAATGTTATACAGACCACAGCACAAAACAATAGACTTTTATTTTGTACATAAACAAGGACCTACCTGCAGTTACATCCTGAGACTCAAACCCCCCCTCCCCCCCAAATCTTCCTGCCATGTTGCAGGTATTTTTCTATAGGTTTCAGTATCCACAAAAGGTCTTGTTGTCCAGTGAGTGGGTGCAGTGAGAGACTCTAAGATGACTCAAATCCGCACATGAGCTTGTGTTCAAACAGCACCTGCCTTGACAGTGACCTCCTCTAGCTCTCCGCAGACCAGTAATCATCCTCCCTCAGAGGCTGATTGGAGGCTGTTTTGCTTCTCTCCAGAGGCATCTGCTTTTCATTTGTTTTGATTTGCTCTCACCTTCACTTGCTGAGGTAGCAAGCACATAGATGCATTGATCAGTGTCCCCAGCCTTGCGCACTCTCTATTTCTCTCTTCCTCTCTCTCTCTCTCTCTCTCTCTCTCTCTGAGTCACTCTTCCTGTTCTGTCACTCAACCTATCTCTCTGTCTCACCCTGTTTCACATATGCATATCCAGTGCTAGGTCAAAGGCATCCTAAATTCAGCTGAAATTAGGCAGGGTGGGGAGAGAAGAGAGATAGAAAGGGAGAGATAGAGAGAGAGGGTTCTGCATGCCAAGGGGTTGTGTGAAAATTACCAACATTACAGAAAACAGATTTGATGGATGTAGTAAAGGAATTTTTAGCTTTGCACATAAAGCGTGTCCATTGTGAAATAAAATGTTATTTGTTAAATGTGATTTACCATTATTTTAAACGGCTGAAGGTAGCCCAACTCAAAGAAAACAACACAAATAAATGTTAAAATTGATTTTATAAGGGGGCTGTTCAGATTTTAAAACCTGTCCACTGTGTAATACATGTGATTTACTGTATATTATTTCCTGTATAACTGATTTAAGAAAGGGAATGGGGGAAAATTACAAATAACATTTATAAGGTATTTTATTGTGGGTAATAATACGATTTCTACAGATGTATATACAAATATTTTATGTATATTCTTTATGAATCTTATATACATTAGTGTATAGTAAATAAGTTTTAAATGTCACAAAATTGCCATTTTCACTTGTCCAACTACAAAAAATGTTTAATAACATTTTGCTATTATTTATATATATATATATATATATATATATATATATATTATATATATATATATATATATATATATATATATATATATATATATATATATATATATATACTCACTGGCCACTTTATTAGGTATGCCTTGCTAGAACCGGTTTGAATCCCCTTTTGGTACTAATTGGTACTATTTTGATACTAAGGGGCTCAAAGTGTGCCAAGAAAAATGGCAGATGAGTGTGTGTGTGTTGTGTGTGTGTCTGGGTGGTATATACAGGTCTTTTTTAATTCATAGTTTTATTGTAAACAATTAAATAGCTGGAATTGTATATGCTTAGTAATGTTTTACTACGTTCATATGTCAAAGGTCAACACTAGATGTCAGCCTTTAACAACAATATGATCAGAGATTCTGCGATCATGCAATACAATGTAATTCACTAAAATCCCAGGAACGTACCTATTCTTTTTTTCTTCCCAAAGATATGTTTCAGAATGCTAAAATCTAGAATATTTAAATCAATACATTTAATATACTTTTAATAAAATGTATGATAGAATAATAATATTAGTAATAACAATATAATAATAATAATAATAATAATAATATTATTATTATATAAGACTGTTATGAGATAAAACATATGTTTATATAAATGTGTAGCTTGTGAAATCATTATTACAGTTAGATTTTTCCATGATAAAGTATATAATTAATACAACAGAAGTGCGATTCATGCAGTTTTCTCTGAACAACCAGTTAGAAGTTATATAAACGAGAGCTCAAAACTAATTTTCATTCTTTCATTTGGGAATCAACATACTTAGTACATTGTGCAATGGTGGATCACTTTAATGAGTAAATGAGGAATCCACTGAAGGTGCTGAGGTTATCAGGACTGTCATAGATGGTGTAACCTGGGAGGAGTTTCACACAAACTACATCACCCACTTCCAGCTGCAGGACTGCTCCATTTGATGCATATCTATGCTGATTGTGATCACGCCACTGACCTACTGACACTATCTTCTGCCCATTTTTATGTAAACTTGCACCCAGTGATTGTCTGATTGTCTGACCACATGCAGTGAATCTGAAGTAGTAGACTCCTTTAACTGATGCAATGAAGAGACCTGCCATCGAGAAAATATCAAATGTAGAACGAGCATTATGAAAATTATAACTGGATGGTATCCTTTAAGCATGACATTGGCTATGTTTGGTCAAAGTACCTGTTGCTGGATTGTAGTTGTTCCCAATGTTTGTGAAGATGTTGTTAAATGCCAGTGTGACCTCAGTGCTCTGAGGACCTAAATCACCACGGATGCCTAGGTCTGCTGAAAATGCCACTTTTGGTTGTTCTGTGGATGGAGATTTTAAGCAGTTTTTACATACTACATAACACAAGCAGAAACAAAAATAATTATTTCAGAGTTATACAGCAATATTTATTGTGTGATAAAGGCTGCCTGTACATAATCCCTTAAATATTTCTATTAAAAAAGAAGAAGAATCATTTACCTTCATTTTCTCTCTTAATACCTTCCAGCTGGTTTTCAATTATCTTTATTTGACCAATAATCCTAAAATTAATCAAATCATTAATAGATGCAGAGGATCCATTTTTTTATGTGAAATAAAGTTTTTTTGTTTTTTTTTCGTCCAAAATAACAGTGTCTTCCCCCAAACAAATTATGCTTCTTATCAATGTATTCATGCTTTATATTTTATTTCTATTTTTTTTTATATGTTTTATACATCTTTTTGTACATTGTAATTTAAAAAGAATGGCTGCATACACTTTTAAATACCTGCATTCTCTTTCTGCAGCTCCTGCATTTGTTCTGCCATTTCTATAAAAAAATAATGATCGAAGAATGATCTAATGAGTGTTTATTTAAATTACTTGTATCCATTATTTTAAATAATATTTTAAACTACTTAACTATTTAAAAGTTGACAAAAGAAGCAACCTCTAGTACTAACTTGCATTCTCTTTCATCGTCATGTCCAATTTGACTTTCAGCTCCACCACCATGTCTCTTATATCTCTCACCTCAGTCCAGATGTTGGGCTGGTTGTTTTTTCCATTAGACACAAAATCTTGCATCTCGGTTTGTCCATCAGTGAGCAGAAGACAGGACAGCAGCTGCAGGAGAACAACTCTCAACTTCATCCTGATACAGGCAAAACACTTGGGTTTATGAAAATAACACAAACTGGCATTGACATAGTTAATCATTAATAGCATTTAATGACACATATATTATCCATCCAATTACAAGGAATGATGTGGTATGTCATAAAATAAAGTCAAGCTCAAGAGTAAAGTCCAGTTATCTAAACCAATTAATGTATGTATGAATACAGGCTATGTATATATTGAAATGTTTATGGAAATAACAAATAAGGTACATGTATCAGCTTTTATATTTTGTGAGAGTTAATCATTGCTACTCAATATTGACACAGATGTTTCTCACCGGTATCAATAGAAATACAGAGTCAAATTTTAAAGTGAAGCCAAACTCCAGGGGTAAAGGTCTGTTTCCTTCTGAAAAGTCATGTGAGTTTGAGGTTTTTTTTTTTTCAATATAACAATAAAATAAAATAAAATAAAATAAGGCTTAATAACACTAGATGTCGCCCTTTTACTAAAAATGACAATCGGGATGTCACTCTTTAAGCGGGTTATGTATTTGATGATTTATATTTATATTGTACTTACTTATGGATTGATTTATTTATTTATTTTTACTTACGCTTTAGTTTATTTTAATGTAATTTGCGTATATTAATTTGAGTACTACTTTAATATTAATATTTAATGTGAAATATAATGTATGTATGAATGAATGAATGAATCACTTAAAAACCTTGTGTTAATGTTTTAATATGTAATTTTACAATGTAATAATTAATCATTTTAATATTACCAAACAAGCAAACAAATACATACATGCACACACACACACACACACATACATACATAAATGTTTGTATGCCAGGGTTAAAATAACTAAGATGGAGCTCTAAAGTCATTTACAAACATTAAACCTGCAACAATGTTTTAACTGTGGCTATGAAATTAGGAATAGCTCTGCCTGTCTTGCCTGTATGGCTATTATCAGTTGTGTTAAATGTAAATAAAATGAACCTGCCTACTGCTGTGTCAGCGTCATCTTAGTGCTGCAGTCAAGTGCACTCTCTTGCCTGTGTGTGTCCCTGCCTGATGCCCTTGAGACTCAAAAGCAGCTCTTTAAAATGCACTGAGTGTTGCCAAGACTGTGCTGCAGCAAAATACTTGAAAACTCTCATTATGTGTCCCCTTTTAACTGCCAATTACACATTAATGTGCAAAAGCCTGTTCTTCTGGGCCCCGAGAACTCAGGTTTGTTTCACTAGAAATTTGGGTTTGTTTACCTTTTTTAAATTAAAATACATCTTCAGATTGTTTCTACTTAGACACTAAATAAAAATGTCTTGCATCATCCAGACAATGAAGAGAGAAATAACAGGTGATTTTAACCACAAACAGGTCCTGAGGCGAAGAATTATATTCAGAATATTAGATCTAACCTTGATTTTCCACTGAAATTATTTTTATGTGTTCCTTTAACCTAATCACAACCAAACTTGCAGATATTATTGAAGCTGTAACTCTCTGTGAAATAAAAGTGAAAACTTTTTAAGACAGATACAGACTTGCTAGAGATTTCATGGATTTCATGGATGAGTGTGTGTGTGTGTGTGTGTGTGTGTGTGTGTGTGTGTGTTTATTTGTTTATTTGATTATATGTGATTATTTGTAAATGTAAAGAATAGCTGAAACAAAGGCCAGTTAGATAGTCAATGGTATCTAATAGTACACAAGTTTGTTTCCAGCACTATATGGCTTTAGATTATAAGCATCAGCCAGCCACAATAATTATCAAATACATTTTGTTGTTGTTGTTTTATTACGTTTAATTTACATTTCAAAAGGTTGATTGGTAATGATAATGGTACAAGTCTATTTGGTAGATATTATATTCTTAAATTTGTTAATTTATTGTTATATATACATTTGCAATTATATTTTTGAATAAAAAAAATAATATTTATAGTGCTGGGTGAGTGAAAAAGAAAAATTTATTATTATCATTGTTGTTGTTGTTGTTGTTGGTAATAATAATAATAATACAAATACAATTTTGCAGCACTTTATCCTAAAGCAAATAAAAATTTAATTTTACATAGGAAAGGAATAAATGCACTGCAAAAAAATAAAATAAAATAAAATAAAATAGTGTGGAAATAATTTTCTCTCAGAAATTACTAGCATTACTAGCATTTTTTTTTTAATAAATTAAAATTAATTTAATTTTTAATGTTTAAATTTTTTCAATTAAATTAAATTAAATTGAATGTTGCTTCTTTTACACCAAAACTTTATTTATTTTAAATACAAAAATATACGCTTGTAGTTACACAAATCAAACACCAGATGTGCGCAAGTGAGCTGCTCTGAAACCCCTCCTTCTGGGCGGATCTGCTGTAGTTAGACCCTCCCGCTTCCTCTCAGATTTCCTCCCATTTTCTCCCCCTTCTCCAGGCCCCACCCGACCATCTGCCACAAGGCCGACATTTCCTGCACTCCAGCTGCCAGCCCTGAGTTTATTCTCTTCCTGCTTTTCTGGGGCTAACAGGATGAAAGGATCCCATTCATCCATCTCCCCCCTCCCTCCCTCTTTCCTTTATTTAATCTCCCGGGAAACAAGCAAGTTTGAGGCAAAAGAGAATGCCGCATAAACACGCATGCTGTTCTCGCGCCAAGCGTCCACACGCGGGAAATGTATTGTTTGAGTTTTAAAGTTTCAAGAGACACAATGCAAAAACTTTTGATCCATGGAAAACATTTTTTTTTTTTTCAAAACCACATATTTACATCACAGAACAACATGACAATTTAAAAATCTATCTATCTATCTATCTATCTATCTATCTATCTATCTATCTATCTATCTATCTATCTATCTATCTATCTATCTTTTGTTGTATTTATTTATATTCAGTAAATACTAGAGAAAGCGTGGTTAATACTGGATGGATCAGGTTTTCTTCACATTATGTTGAAATTCTAGGTCAGTCCCACCCCCTTCACTTTTGGCATCCAGAGTAAGTCCACTGCTCAAGACCTTTTAAGGAATGAAAAGAGTAAGACAGCAGAAAGAAAGATGAGAACAGACGGAACTAACATTGTTTCTCTTTAACTCCGTGTGGGGGAAGAGTGGTTAAATACAAAAGCAAATGTGGCACTTGGACATCCCAGTTGCATGATGACATCCATGTTATCAGCTGAACGTGTCCTTGATAAAGACAGAAGTGCAAAACTGTTGAGCACATCTTTAGTACGCATATTACACTGCTTTACACAGTTTTCATGCTTTGAGCATGCATGTGATGATTACTATAGAGTCTGCTGATGTCTGGAATGATCATGTGGCTGTAGTTTAGTTTGTGCCCTGGGGTCTCTGGAAGTAAAATTAGATTTAAATTCTCATGTCTGTCTCGGGCTTCACTTCTTTTAGTGATCAGTAGGGGCGCTATTGAACTATGGATGAGGGCTGTTTGTGTGTGTCTCCCCAGGAAAGTTTCAGCCATTTCGCAGATGTGTTGTAACTTTAACACGCATCCTCCATGTTAACAAAATACCACAGTACTTTTGTCAAGAGATTTTATTCTAAATCAAAACCAAACTTTTACTTACTATCCCTTCTCTCCCCTCCCCCTCTGTATCATGCTTAGTCACTGCCTTACAGGCCCACTGACACAGAGTTTTAAGGGGGCTCTAAAAGGGACAAACACACACTGACTACCAAAACACTTTGTAAAGCGGTTGTGGTTTAATAAATTCAGTCATCTGTTTCTCTTCCAAGTGTTTTTTGTGTAAGAAACAAAGAAGAGGCCACTGTGAAGAGTCATCTTTAAAAACACTTATTTCCAAAGCATGGAAAATTCCTTCCTCTTTGATATAGAAATTAATCATTAAAAATTAAATAAGAAATGTGTGCATATACACATCGGTAAAAGATATATATATATATATATATATATATATATATATATATATATATATATATATATATATATATATATTATATATATATATATATATATATATATATATATATATATATTTTTTTTTTTTTTTTTTTTTTTTTTTTTTTTTTCTAAATAAATAAAATACTGACTATTACCTCATTCTGTCTAAAGACCTTAAAGAGACAGATTACAGAGCACAGGTAATCTTAGACAACATTTCTTAAGTCTTACATTTTATATAAAACAAAAACAATTCTCTGTGTTTGTGTGAGAGAGATGTAGGGGTTCCCTCAGCAAGAATAGCACTGAATGCAGCTGCTAGCTTGACCCCTATAGTGTTAGGTTATTCCTGGAACAGCTGTCAGGTTGTTTCTGGAAGAGTGTGGGTGAATGGAAATGACTGGAACAGAATTAGAAGTGCTGGTCTTTTGGGCTCTTAGACTTTTAAGTAGGTTTAAAAATAAAGTAAATAAATAAACCTTTACTCCCATGCTACTCCTGTATGACTTGTTTCTTCTATGGAATACAGAGAATTTATTTGAGAAACGACTGTGTTTTTGTTCCCCATAAAATGTTTGGTTCCCAACATATTTTATAAAATCATATTTTGTGCATTTAATTTTTTGTGTAAACTAAACGTTTAAACAATTTACACAATATATATGTGGATAATACGCACTGAAAGAAAATGGTGTGGGTTTTATTTTGAATCAATTATCATTCAAAATTTGCTAGCAAATGTCATAAATGATTACAATGTAATATAACAATTTTAATTAAAAAGACCTTTATACTGTTTTCTTGTCACATGTCATTCTGTAATCCTTTATTTATAACTTCGAAAAACAAATGTCTGGAGTTGGACTAAACGAAACCTGAATGCTCGCTTATTACCTTTCCCGGCCCCATGTAAATCATCTTCTAAATGTCATCCATCATTGTCAAATAAGTGTTTGCATTCTGGGTCACATATTTTGCAAATTTGCAAATAAAAGACATTATTTGCATCCACAATGTGTGTATGCCCAGCTGTGTTAGCTCTTTTAGGTTTATATGTGATTTTGTTCATGCACGTATATGTGCAAAACATTTTACTCTTCTACATTGTACCCTTTTATATAACTAATATCATTATAGCTTGAAATGAGTCGTTTAGAAAGGGGGTTTTGAATGTCCTCCTCGTTCATTCCTTTGCAGTTTTATTGTGAGGACAGTTGGGGGCACTCCAGTATCACAGTACATTTATTTGTGTTTTTTACAGGTGTGTGTTTGTGTAGTTGTGTGTCTCCTGTTTGTCTCTGTTTGTTATTAAAGACCTTGAAAAAGAGCCCTGCTGTTTTCTGGAGTCTGCAAACCCTCTTATCAGTGTAGGCCACTGCTGTGATCCATTTGTGGGATGTGGGAGCAAGATTATACAGGCATACTGGATGGATTGAAAATGTGTTTGGGAACGAGGTGAAGGCTCCTTGTTCAGTTTATCTGCTTAGGCCCAAAAGAGAGAACTCGTATCTCTCAAAGCTTCTTAAAACAAGCTACAATTCAAAATGGTAAAGGCTGATTGTGTATGAGAGGAGAGAGCAGGAAGGGGGGAAAGCATGAAAGCATCTAATCCACTTATTCTGCTGGAGTTGTGGGACTACACTGGTAATCTGGGACTCTGTACGAGCTTTGCCTGAATGTGTGAAGAACAGAGGGTCTCCGGTTTCTATGCGTAGAACAGCAGTGCAGAGACAATGCAATGTCCTTTATATTTGTCCTCTCTCTGCATTTATCCATCTTCGTTTCCTGCACATAAAATGTGTTTGTACACACAAACCATTCAATGTAAAAATGGCATTCAACAGTGTTACAAACCTAGAGAAGTAAACAATATAATGCTAGACATATTATTATTATTATTATTATTATTATTATTATTATTATTATTATTATTATTATTATTATTATTATTATTATTATTATTATAAACCAAGTGGTATGCATGTATGAAAGCATATATTTATTTAAAAAGGTATCCTCAATTTCAGGTCAAGTATATCACAAGTATAACACATTAAAACAATGTTAATATTAATATCAGTAACAATACTTTAAATTGAACATTTTAGTGATTTTTTTTCTTGACAAGAAAGCCTGCATTTAATCATTCTTTAAAAAAAAAAAAAAGCTACTTGTTGTCTAATGATATGACATTTATACTTTTTGAGTCCCTAAATATTTATGGCTGACTACTGTTTTTCTTTATTTTTATATCAAGGCATTGCCTAATGAATACATAATTCTACTGACCAGTGTTATTTTAGTATCATTGAGATACTTTCATGGGTTTCATAATTAGTTTTTATTTTTATATATTCTATTTTTATTTTAGTTTTACATTGCTTTAGTAATCAAGTTGTTTTATGCTATTTATTTAGTTATTTTAATTTCAGTTTTATTTATTTTAGTACATCAAGTTAAACTAAATTATCAATTTTGCCTTGGCAAGATGGAAAAAAAAAACGTTATCTTTCTTTCTTTCTTTCTTCATACAGTTTTGTATATAAACAGCATTTGGCTAATCAGTACATGACTTTATGGCTTACAGTACAATGACACTGTAATAGTAGCCCTGCTGCCGCTGCAGTCCTCATTTTCCCCCAGCTTTGCGTTCTAAATGCCCCTTGAGTGTCTTTTCTGTGTGCCTGAGCACATCTGTTTCTACTCAAGCTGTCATACCCCACATTCCTGTGTGAGAGTTATGCCTTCTAGTCTCCCACACTTTCATAAACCAAAAATGCAGGCAACCTTACTTTGTATGATGAATTCATGTTACATATAGTTAAACCTGAAAAATGTTTCCTTCAACATTTTCCATTTGTTCAGGGTGTTTTGTTACACATGGTAACAGGAGGAAATCATGGGGTGGACTTTTTCCTGGTTGATGAGTCGTCATTCATTTCCATCATTTTCTGGTTTGCTGGCCAGTGGAGAAAAGAGAAATGACAATTGAATGCTAGTGACTAATTTGTGCTGTGGTGTTTTTTTATATACCTTTAAAGTTATAGACCACTTAGGTGTAGTTTTCTATCCTTACCAGTAGAGGTTAGTGTTGTTTTGTAAAGAGCAGAAATAAGAGCTTGTTTTAGTGTGATTGTGTATGTGTGTGCGCATTTGTGTGTTAGTAGGTCAGCTGCAACATCGCGGTGTGTCCTGTAGTAGTCAGTGTTGCTGGGATAGATGCATTCGGAGCTGTGTGTGACTGTGATTTTAGCCAGATGGTGCTGGTGTCGTTGCTTTAAGAAAAGTGACTAAATCAATTATTCCAAGTAGGGTAATTGTGTGTGTGTGTGTGTCTGTGTGTGTGTGTGTGTGTGTGTGTGTGTGTGTGTGTGTGTGTGTGTGTGTGTGTGTGTGTGTGTGTGTGTGTGTGTGTGTGCGTTTGTATATATATTTAGCATCTTTTATTATTGAACTATATATGTGTGTTTTTAAATGTTTTGTCAAACAACATCAAAAAACAAACAAACAAAATTGTGAAAATCATGGAAACATATCAGTGCAGTATTGTTTGTGTATTATTTGTGCTTCATAAGGAGCCCGATTCTTAAATTTTAAGAGTAGTATGCCCACTAGATGGGGTATAGGTCCTATACTGCTGTAGGAAAGTGCTGATGTCATGTGGAAGAGACCATCAGAAAGATGCAGTGGGGGGATTCGAACGAAACTGTGTCAGTAGGGGAATAATGTCAGTGTAGGACTGACTGCCCTAGAAAGCAAGCTTTGAGGGAGAAAGAGGGAGCACTTGATTCCATTTGATTGCGATTTGCAAAGCAGGGCAACATAATGTTTGTTTGACCTCTTTCCAGGTTATAAGGACATCTATTGCTGTTTAAGCAATGACTTTATGCTTTATGCTCATATACCAGGGATATGAATGGAAAGTCCATGATATTTTTATGTATGTCTCCATAAAGGCTTTTGTAATTGTTTTGTAATTATTTTAGTGAGGCTGCCTTTTCTAATTCGTTATGTTTTGATGGCTGATATGCTGGAAGTCTTTGTATTAATGATCAAAAATAAGATGAAAGCCTCATTGTGGGATTAACAACGTGTTGTTGTTCTGAAACTTTAATAATCATGTGACTGTGCTTCTGGGGATTGATTTTATTTTATTTTTTTAATTTTTTAATTTTTTATTTTTTAACTGAGCCTCCATATATATTGAGGTTCTATATACCATATGTAGAATAGCACAGATTAAGGTAATCAGGTAAAATGTATACAATGAAGATATATAAAATATATATAAAAAATAAAATAAAAAAATTACTTTAAAAATAACATTAACGTTATTTTAAAAATAACATTAACTAATTACTAGTTGCTTATCAGCATTAATAGAATACTGAATATTTATTTGCACATATTAATGCCTTATTCTACATGCCCCCTTGAGTCTTGAATCTGACCCAAACCTAAACTACTGCACATAGCTACCTTAATATCAATAAATAAACACAAACTATTACTTCATTGAGAGGAAACACTTAGTTAATAGTGAATATGTGTTTCTTAATTTAAAATGTTATTCAATTTTTGAATAAATTGAAATTTATTTATTCAACTTCTATTAATGTATTTTTCAATTTATCTTAATTTAATTAATATTTTCTTTGTTTATATATATATATATATATATATATATATATATATATATATATATATATATATATATATATATATATATATATATATATATATATATATACATATATATATATATATATAGTTAAATGTTTGCATAACATTCCTACAGTTAATATTGTTATTAAGACTATTTCTAATTTTTTTCATTTTGAGTTTGCCATGAATATAGCCTTTGCTGATATGAAGTAAAATGATAAATAAATAAATAAATAAATAATTAAATAAAAGGTCATCCGGTAAAGGAGGTTAGGGTTGTGCCATCTGTTTTCATTACAGTATTAGTGTTTTCATCCTTATCTTGCCTCCTTTCGGTCACATGATCACTAATCGCCATGTTTTTGTTTGTGGTCTTCCTAAGATATCTGGATGGCAGACTGATGGGGCGAACAGCCTGATGAGCCAGACTGGAGTCTTTATCAGATTACAGACCGTATTAAACGATCTGCACAGCAGCACTGCCGGATGAGTGTCATCTCACGGCAGCATCAGACGTGATTGTATCTCAACCTTACCAGAGGTCAGCGTATCTGAGATTTCTTCAAATTTGAAATGACTTTTTTTTTTTTACATAATAATAATAATAATAAAATAATAGTAATAATAATAATAATAATAATAATTATTATTATTATTATTATTATTGTTGTTGTTGTTGTTGTTTTAAGTCCATAAACACTCTCAGTCTTTAACAGCACTGTAAACCCTAATGGTCAAAATAATAGAAAGCTTTGAATAGGGCTATATAAGCTTACTAAGATATTTTAAGTTAGTAAGAATTAACTTGAGTAAAAAATTCAAATCTGCCAGTTCTGGCTAATTTTGTCCTAAAAGAATAGATGATATTGATATTATATTCCTTTATTATAGATATTCATTTAAAATATTTGTTAGTACTCCTGTGCTCTCTTTAAATCAGTCGGTATGTGTGGCCACAGGCTTGTTTTGCAAATAAGCAAAGTGCTATTCTTGGTGAAAATCGATGTTGTCTTTAGTAGAGTCTGAATCTTTACCTCTTTTATATGTGTGTAAGTGTTTTTTTGCTGCCAGAATGGTCACATTTAAAGGTACAGGCTTAAATGAATGTATTCCACACTGCTTCCTCCTCCCGGACACACTTCCCTTCTCTCACAAAATCCGGATCCCTTTCTGTCTCCCCAACAGCTTTGTGTTGGAGAACAAAGGCTGAGCATGTGCCACTTCAGACAGCCTGGCCTGCTGTGCTCTGTGTTGGAATGGAGCCGCGTGTGTGTGTGTGCGTGTGTGAATAGTGTCTATAGGTCATATACCAAAATGCCATCAGTCTCTCAGTGAAAGAGACATCTGCACAGCCACCAAACAAAATAACAATTACCATCATAATGGCAGTGTGTTCACGCTCATACACAAGTACTAAATAATTCAGCACTTTCTGTAGAGCCAGTGTGAAGCAATTTACTTTACTCCAGTATTGATGAGCAACATACTCTAATAAACCTGAATACACCCTCAAACTTCTCTATAATTTTCCCACGTTTGCTTCAAATTAAGATAGTTTAGAAATTTACTTCTATTTAATCTAGTTTGTGATAGTAAATTAACAGTTTGGTAATGCTTTTGCCTTTCTTATATATTTAAAATCTCTCTTTAACTGAGTGACCTACTTTTATATGTCTGTCTTCAGGGCAAAGTGGTGTAAAGTTTTATTCCCCTGCGTATCAATGCTTCACTCACATTATATCAGGCCATTTGTGCAGAATTCAATTAGTGTATTGCTTTTTTTTTTCATGTCTGAATCATAACACATTGTTCCTCACAGGAATGGGGTGTAAATGGAACTCGAATGCTGTCAAATCCCAGAATAGAAACTCTAGAAACATCTCTGAAGTTTAGAGACACTGCATTTTATATTCTTCTTCTTCAGTACATGTAGTGCTATAATAAGCCTGTTTTACCCTAGAGCAAAGCAGATAGAGGTAAAGAGAGAATTAATGTTCACGATCACAGGGTCTTTGTCCTGGTTCACTCAGGCTGTGTTTGTGAACAGATGGACCATTAGTGCACTCAAGCTTTACATCTGCACACTTCGAGCCTGGAATAGAAATAGCCAGTGGATTGAAGGTGACGTCACCGATGTCTTATATGACCAGGATGAACAGTAAAAGAGTGCATGAGACCACATCACCATAAACACATGCACAAGAATTATGCAGATAAATATTGTTTACAGCATATTTAAACTGCAATGCTCCCAAGCGCCGCTAGTGAGCAGCACTAGCAATTCTCTCTTTATTCTACACCCCTCCTCCTTGTTTTTCCTTTTGTCCTTCAATTCTCTCCTTTCTTCATCTGACATGTTTTTGTTTGTTTGTTTGTTGTTTTTAATCTGTAGTATTATTTTCCGTTTCTCATGCTTTGTCTTCTTAACTGATGTGACCGTATTCTCTCTGTTACTGATATTATTATGTAATAATTTTTTTTATGATTTCACATGTGATTTCACACAGTTTTTCACACATATCTGACCTAAATCAGACATCTGCTCCATCAGCTGTGGCCGCTTGACAGATTCTCGTGACACTACCAGCAAACTGTTCACCTTGGCACTCGGGCAATGACATACGCACAAAACAGTCACTGCAGTTTTCCTCTCTGATCTTCCCACCGAACTTTGTGTTATCTGGGTATAATGCCGTCAGTCACTGCCTCTTTTACTCTCCATGTTTCCCACCCAACCATCCAGTTCACACATACTCAAACAGCATGGCATATCAAGGGTTAAAAACCCCAACCCCACCCTTTCAGAATCTTACTGTGACCTAAATAATCCAAAATGGCTGCTGTGCAGCTTCATATATGAAAATGTATCTCACCCCTCCGTTTCTGGTTTTCCATCCATCTCCCTCTCTCTCTCTCTCTCTCTCTGTTCTTATTCTGTGTCTATGTTCATTCATTACTGCATGGACATGGCTTGAAATCATTTTGATGTGCTTTACATGTGATAATTTACCATTTTTGAGTGATCAAAAGCTAATTTTCATTGCTGGAGGTGCATTTTCATACAGAGAGATATAGGAGGATGTTGTCAGCAGATTTCAAGTGCTGTGGTCTCTGTCAGGAGCATGGTGTTAATAGCAGGCACATTCGCTGTGTGTGGGTGTGCGGGTCTGGTGTGTGATCAGTGTGTCTCACAGTGTGTTTCTCTGCAGGGATGAGCTCTGTTAATCCTCTGTCTCTGAGCTTAACACTGATGAGATCAACCATTTGAGTTATTTATTTTATTTTTTTCAGCACGTGCATTTGGACGTTCGACCTCAGAATAGCAAAATGTGTGTCAAGGAGTTTTGAGCAACATATATATAAAAAAATAACCCTGTTTTCTCCATTGTTTGCAGTGTTTGCTCATCTGCAATACGATTATAGGACATTTCCTATCAGATGTTAAATGGATGTTTATTAGATGCCTTTAAGATGTTGATGATTTAGAATGTATTTAAAACTGACATCTTATAGATCTATTTGAGTTTTGTACACAGCAGATGCTTTCCAGATCAAATGATCTTTAACAGACATCGTACAATACTTGTGCTATCTGGGTTAGATTTGTCTTGTGTTTGAAAGAAAGTTGTTGGACAATTTGGATTTTATTCCTCATGATACCAATCTCTGTCTAACATCTAGAAAGCATTTCATTTCTGCCTGGATGGAAATTTTTTGAGGAGGGATTAAGATCTTCTCAAATTCACCCGGATTCTAGCACAGTTTTACAGTAGTGACATCTGGGATATGGTTATTTATGGCTGAAATATGCTTTGATAATTCTTAATACATGTGTTTTGTAACATAATATAACAATGCATTTAGAACTGTGAGCATCTGAAAAAAAAAAATAATAATAATCAGATGATGCTAACCCTGAATCAACAAACAGAACTAACAATTATTGCTACATGTGTGACTGCATCATATAATAATTATGAATTAATAATATTAATAATGTTCATCGTCTAGCTGACTATGTCTTGTATTATTTTTTTTCTAAAAATCCTGTCAAACGTGCACAAACTGACAGTCACCATCATAAGCTACTACTAAATATTGTAGAAAAATAATTTTCTGTAAAGTTGCTTTGTAATGATTTGTATTGTAAAAAGCGCTATACAAATAAACTTGAATTGAATTTAATTGAATTGAAATTGAAATTGAATTGAACTGAATTAGCTATATTTCATATAATTTCTTTGTCAGTGGCAGGAATAAATGAATTTAAGACGCAAACTTTACATCAGCAGAACTGAACAGTGTATGTATCAGATGTCAGATTGATGTGATCATTGTTTAAGTTGTTGAAGCTATAAAACAGGTCAGTCAGATAACTTGCTCTTCAGGTAGTGTTAAACAGCTAGTCTTGTTTTTCTAACAAATAGTATAATTGTATATCAGTGGTTCTTAATGACAATTTTCAGACAGATAAATATTTTTGTGTGTTAACTGTTTAATTGTAATATTTTATATTTTAATGGCTTCACAAACAGGTTTTTTTTTTTCAAGGTTGATGAAATGCCTGAGGTCACAGCCAGATCAGTCTGTCTCCTCTAAATTGCCAAGCGATTGCTTCAGTCATCACTTAAACACATTATTCAGCTTAAGGGCACAGATAGCCAATCAGCTATGAGAACTGGATGTAGCTGTTAGCTGATTGGAGGAAGTGTGTGGGAGTCTCCAGGTAAAACAACTCACTCTTGTGAGAGAAACAACGTCCCTACTGTTGTCTCCCCTTTTGTTGAAGTCAGCAACATTAGATAGATAGATAGATATTCTTTATTCTTTTTTGATGAGCATAGGAAGTCTGTTCATCTGAAAAGACGTCTTCATCCCTGTTATTTTACAGTCACCCTCATTAGCCTTTATGAGAGCAATCGCAAACACACGCTTCAGATTACATGGCTGTGTGTAAAGCGTGTACAGTGTGGAATCACACTTGCATGGCTGTTTAGAGCAGAACCAAAGAGAGAGGCATGTTATCTCATCACTCTGCCCTTCATCTGTCAGTCTGTCACAACTCAATTAGCTTCAGGCTAACCCCACAAAATGGCGTCCGTCACCATCATCACCTCATGTTCACATTCAAATACAGAGAAGCCAGTGGATGTGATAACAGTGGTGGTTTACGAATGGAGTGACTGCAAGTGAACTAAATAAATATATGTTTTTGCATTAGATATCAAACCTTGTGGCATGCATTTCAAAGAAAGTTCACACTTATTTTAGACACTTCCTGGATGTCAAATATTAGTGGAACACGTTCACAGTTGCTCTGCTTTTACTTAATACAGCCTCTAAAATGCAGTTTATTGCAGAAATGGCTATTACTGTGATGCTATTAGATTCATAATTAATGCATATGTGCCCAAATACATTCGGGGCACTTGAATTATGTCTGAAAATGAATCACTGGTTATGTGAGCAAAGTATTTCCAGTAGTAGGTGATATTGTACAGTTTCCGTTTGATGTATGTTGTGTAAGGATTCACCACATTACCGCCCACACATAATTCATGCATGAATCGCTCCAGGAAAAAACACCCACTTTCTGCTGCACGATAGTTTAGTATGTGAATGTAGGGCAGTTTTCATGGTCATAGTCAGGGCTGATGTGATTGATATGATGACAGGCTGGTTCACTGTGTGAGGTCACATCCTCTTGAAGGCTTCAGCCTGTGCGTATCAGTTTGATCAACTGTATGAGTATCTGTTACTTTAGGTTTGTCTGATCAAGCTGTGTGCATCACAGCGACTCGCTGACTGACAGAACTAGATTACAGTATATTGTCTCTCCCTTTTTCTTTGCCGGCTTGTATCGACTGTGACATCAGTCCAGTCAGTTGCTCGACCCACAATCAGACGGCAGGGAGGCGTAATCAGGCTACATAAAGGAATAGGGGAGGGCAGGCCCTGCACAGACAACAACACATTTCTCTAGTGACCGACTGAACGGTTAAGCCCTACCCACGCTCGCCCCCTCACCCACTCACAGCTGTTTTGCCACGATTATTAAAAATGAAAAAAAAAAAAAAAACAGAGATTTTTTTTTTTTTTAAATTATTATTTTTATAGCACACACATCAGAGAATAACACACTCTATACAAATTTGTTTATGTAAGCACTATATACAATGGACCAGCATGGTTTATTATATATTTTCCTTATAGTTTCCTCTTTGCTGTGTGTAAAATGAAAGTCTATGCCTGTATTTGACAGATTTGGTCAGATTTGAAAAAAAAAAAAAAATCAAGTGTTGTACTAAACATTTTTCACTTTTGTTTTATCTGATAATGGCATTAAAGATTAAATGAACTATTAAATTAGCTCATTCATGTTAGATATCATGAACTAGAAATGAACAAAAATTTTTGTCTGCATTGGGTTCAAATAATTTATCAATATATTATTATTATTATTATTATTATTATTATTATTATTATTATTATTATTATTATTATATACTTATTTGTTTCAATATACATGTATAAATGTATAATTACATTATCAATGTAATATAACATTATTAATTATATAAAATTATTTATAAATCAGGTTGTTTCATTATTGTTTGTTGGTTACTTCCTATAAGTTCATAAGAGATGATGTGAATCTAATTAATGCATTTTGATAAAGATTATATGTGGACATTAGTAAAATAACACAATGCTAAAAAAAAAAAAAATTGCATATCAATAAACTGTAGTAAACTAGTACTTGTTTCTATATACATTTATAAATATATAATTACATTATTAATGTAATCTAACATTATTAATTATATAAAAGTTATTCATAAAATATGTATTTTTGTTCATTGTTAATTCATATGAATTCATAAGAAATTATATCAATCTAATTTATACATGTTGAAAAAAATATGTAAGAATTAGAAACAAAAACAGTAAATGTTCACAAAGTAAATTTCATATAATTAATTCATATTATTATTATACATTTATATATTGCACACACATCCATTTATATCTCTAATATAACAAATTAGTAAATGTTAACAAATACATTTAATATTATTGTTGTTGTTTTTATACAAAGGGTATTATTATTATTATTTCTGTTATACTATAAATATTATATACAAATATATTAAACTACATGTATTATATTGTGTAATTAACTTTGTATTGTATTGTGTAATTAAATATTATATACATTATATCTGTAATGTTACCTTATAGAATCTTATTGTAAAGTGTTACAAATTAAATAAACTATTAGAGATTTAATTGAAAAGAATCAGTTGACATTTTCTTCCTCGTAATTGACACAGTATAAAAATAAAGATTATCCTTTTATTGCAAGCTATTTTCTTTCCACTGTTCACCCTACGAAATGTCGTCATCCCTTCTTTGTCTGTTGCCATAGTTACCTTGCTCCTTGTTCATGATGAGGTTCCTCTCCCCCATGTGTGTGTGTGTGTGTGTGTGTGTGTGTGTGTGTGTGTGTGTTTGTGGTTGTGTGTACATGCTGCAGGCATCTCTCCATGCGTGCCATACATACTTTGATACCTGCTAGAAAAAAAAAAGAAAAAAAGACAAATAATAAAATAATAAAAGCCTGCAAGGAAACATGAAGGAGATATTCAGAAGAAATATGGTCAGAAGGAGTAAAGGGGGATGGTGCAGACCGACAATAATCTTCTTACACTGATGCCACACTGTATGCAGCTTTAAACATGATAGTTTTTGGCACAGAGCTAAAAGAAAGACAATAGACTTAGTGGGTTGCATATGATTATTTTCAGTACATTTCCTACTCCACTGACCTGCAAAATGCTCACAGCTGCTGCACAGGTGGGTTAAGCTCGGGCTAGAAGCCTGTGGTAGTGAAATGCATACTGGCACATAGCTTTAAGGATGCAAGGTTGCTATGGAAACGGCCACGGTGGATGGAAGTGGGGGACAGAGCAGTTTTATGAACCCATGCTCTGCGGAGCCTCTGCGGTCTATGAATATTATATAGGACAAGGACCCACTCCACTGACAAGAATCTATAAATATAGACAGCCTTTGAAAGAAACTGTATAGCAGAAAAAAAAGGAAGGTATTTGGGAGAAAGGAGAGAGAGAGAGAGAAAGAGGAAACTGCTGGTGGTGGTATACGGGAAAAGCTGATGTCATGTTGCGCTAATGGGGCAACGAAGCATTGCTTTTCTTAGACGACTTCATGAATCTTTCACACCCCTTGCAATCTGCTAAATGCCTAAAGGGAAGAAAGGACAATTTTCTAAGTTTCATGTTTTAGCTACAGTTGCTGGTGGTGATTTTCTAGACGTCTATATTTGATTCTGTTACTTCAGCCCTGAATTGTCCCTTCACAAAGAGTATTAATGACAGGCGATCTGACCAATCATAACATAGATTCCACCATTGTGTCCGACAAAAAACAAATTAGACAGAAAAGTAATGAAAAAATGATGTGTACTGACGTCTTTCCACGGTTGCAATAATACCTTCTGATGTTCATTTATGTTTATTTTGTAAATCTAAAAATATGATCGGTTCACGCACGGCTTGAATTGAGGTGCTACAGCGATCTGTCATGACTCATTAAACTATATTTATTGTTTGAATTTCTTACAAAATGACAGTTTGAAACCTGAGACCTAGTTTCATACCAGAAGTAACCTGCACTGTCTTGTCTGTCTCCTCTTCGCTTTGCCAAGTATTTTTCATACTGCGTGAGACAATCATGTGTAGTGAGAGAGTCGGATATATCGAACATAGCAACAGTAAGTAAAGAGGTTTTTTGCAGGTTTTTTTTTTTTGTGAAGGCACAGTTGACTCATTGTTTCCTTGTTGATTTGTATATGATTCATTTCCTTTTGGATTTCATCTTTCTCTACCAATCCTCATGACCAGATGAAGAGAAAGACAGTCACTCCACCCCCTCCTGTTCTCTTAAGGTCTCAAAATGTCTTTTTGGATGCTCAAAATCCCTGTGTTGGGGGGCGGGCTCGGCTAACAGCCTTGTTTCCATGGCAACGGCAGCTGCAGGGTTTTTTTTTTTTTTTTTTTTTTTTTGAGGCTGTTGACTCCATTTTCCCTGTGTGTGAGCAAAGTGGGGGGAGGAACGGAACGGAGGGGTGGGGTCCGGGCGCTCGTTCGCCTGGCAGATGGAGTCCTTTTATTCCGGCTCTTGTTTTCCCACTGAATGACTTCAGTGCTGTCTTACAAAGCAAAGAGATGCAACAAATCTGCATCCAAAAAAGAAAAATAAAAAAAACACCAAACCATCCGTCATGCAGTTCTGTGAGCAAATTATTGTAGCTCTTTTGAGAAGTACATTAGAGCCACCTGAACAAGTTATTTTTAAAGTTGGAATGATTTGAAAGAAACTATCTGCTAAGTGTGAAGGACATTATTGGTCAGCTGATCTATTACGAATAATTATCTGCAGTGTTCTAAGAGGAACCGACCTTTCCCTGATGGAATGACCGGTGGCTCTGTGCAATGGCAGCTGAAAAGACCATCTGCCCTGCTCATGCGTAACAATGCTTCTGTTTGTGCGGGGCATTTACTGGCAAGGCCACGTGATTTACAGGCTCTGATCAATGACTTTGTTTATGCAGGCAGCTCTGATTGAACCGCCTAAACGGTGCCATTGAATGTTGCCAGATAGTGAAGCCTTCGATTTATGTATGTATGTATTTATGAATAGAAAAGTATTATTTGGAGCAATAATAAAAATAATCATAATCATGAAAATAATCTATCTATCTATCTATCTATCTATCTATCTATCTATCTATCTATCTATCTATCTATCTATCTATCTATCTATCTATCTATCTATCTATCTATCTATCTATCTAGCTAGCTAGCTATCTATCTAGCTAGCTATCTATCTAGCTAGCTAGCTAGCTACTGTGTTTGTATAGATATATAGATAGATTGATTGATTGATTGATTGATTGATTGATTGATTGATTGATTGATTGTGAGTGTGTAGAATATTATTTGTTCTCTGTCAGCAGCAGTGGTTGGTCTTTCATGCTGCCCTGCGTGTGATTTTGTTGAGTTGCTGATTTGCTGCAGAATCTCTGTGGCAGAGAGGAAATGGAGAGTTTAGGGCTGAAGCAGCTGCTGTCTTGGAGTGCTGCCCGTCTGAAGCAGTGTGTTAATGCTATCATGTCCTGATACAACATCTTAGACAGATTATGTAGGGACAGCTTTTTATAGCTGTAACACCTTCAATTGGATAGTGCAAACAATAATGGCAGATAGATAGTCCTTATAGTTCTGGTAAATAATATATCCGATGTATAGAATATCTAACCTCTAATCTGCTTTTTTGTTGGTTTATTTAAGGCTAAGACTGTGTCCTATCTAAAAACTGAGCTAATGGAATTTTAAGAAATGATTTTGTATACTGGATATTTCTGTTCACCCCAATGAGGTCAGTGATTTGTGTTGTTTGCTGTGCATGTGGAGGCTGTATTATGTGCATCTCACACGACTGATTCTGATCGCATGCTGCTGTTTCTCAGAATATTGGAGTCCTTCTCTCATCACCAAGGCAACGGCTGCAGTTGTGTGAGATGACGGCCATTTTGTGGGGGAGAGGAAATGGCTTGGCTGAGAGCAGGTCTGCTTTAATGAAATGGAGGGTTAAACCTTTAAAGAAACTCATCTAATTTGACCATGTTCTCGGCTTTACTCGATATAATCTATAATGTGATTGTGTAAGTGAATCCAAGATCGTGTGACCTTCACTTCAAACCACTCTCTGGACCGGAGGTAGCATTACTAGTTACATCAGTAGTCACTTTAACATAGAAACCTACATTATTGTGTGTGGCTGACACTTTGTTCATAACATTTCAGTATATGTTGGTTTGTAATAGCTGGTGAGTCAGGTGAATACATTTTTTTTTTTTTTTTTTTTTTAAGCTGAAAATGAGAGCAATAATTTCCCCCACATTTCATTTAGACAAAGCAGCAATTACTCTAAATGTCCCTGAACGTACGAATAGCAGATTGGGTTAATGGTTTTGAAAGTAATTAAGTATTTCAAATGCTTTAATATGAGCAGGTGTTTAAGATCTTGCATGGGCTTTAGAATACATCAGCCAGTTTTATTCATCTTTTGATTGGACGGTTTTCTGGAAAGTCTTCAGTTAGTAGTAATGTGAAGAGTCGTGTTTCTCTATCATTTGGAGTGCCTCTGTACACGTAGGCTGTGTCTCTGCTATATATGGATACACCAGAACAAGAGCTGATGCCCTACTTCGGAAATCTCTGCAGAGCTCCTTCCTTCTGACGCCAGCATTCTTATTCTTCTTTCTGACCTGAATCAATAATGATTCTTTAAATGGGTCACAAACACATCCTGAAAAAAAATCAATGCACATTGTATTTCTTTGCACTGCATTCATAAAACAAAGTATATAAAATATATAATGATAAATGAAAACAATTATATATACTGCATTCATAAAACAAAGTATATAAAATATATAATAATAAATGAAAACAATTATATATACAATATATATATATATATATATATATATATATATATATATATATATATATATATATATATATATATATATATATATATATATATATATATATATATATATATATATATAATTGTTTTTATTAATTATTATATATTTTATATACTTTGTTTTATGAATGCAGTGCAAAGAAATACAATGTGCATTGATTTTTTGATGTGCATTGATTATATTCTTTTTAAGTTATTTTAATTTACTGTTTTCCTGAATAAAAAAAAAAAAACATGCAACTGTTTAATACATAGTAATTCATGAGTTTCATGACAATGACCTTAAAATATAAATGTTATTATGAGTCATTAAACTTGTTCATAAACAACCATTCAAAACTTAGTCTCTTAAGCTTGTAAAGGGTGCATTTATTTAAGAAAATAATAATAATAATAATAAAATAATAATATTGTGAAATATGATTACAATTGAAAATAACTATTTAATACTTTTTTCTTACAATAAATGTCCAGGAACTGTATTTATTTTATTTTATTTATTCATTTATTGTATTGCCTTTTAATGTCACTTTTGGTCAGTTTGTTTAATATTTGCAGAATGAAAGTAGCAGTTTCTTTTAAATACCTTACAGACCCCAACTTTTTGAATATAGTTGGATATGAGTCAGATGTCCACAACTGTGTTCACAGACAAAGCAATTCCAGAAATACAGCTCAGCCGTGACTGTGAGTTCTGACAAAATTTTATTTCAAATGTAAGTGTTCCAATAATAAAGTAAAACATAAATCAACAGCAATATAAATGTTAGCTAACAAAAACAAAAAGGGTAACATGAGGTGCTAAGCATTTCTTTAAAAGGAATCACAGCCAAATACAGGAAAAGTAGCCAAGCAGCAGACATACATTTATATATATATATATAGATAGATAGATATTCATAGTCAAACAGACAGAAGTGGCATTCCAGTATCATTACCGACTGATTGGAATTACAAGCACAGAAAAGTACAGCAAGATGTGGGGAGGGGTGGTACTCTAAAGACAGTAAGTATAATATGTTATCTTTCAAAGTTTTAGGTGACTGGAGAAAAGGAAAGTTCAAAGTGTAATCAAGGGGGAAAACCACAAAAATATGCACATACTCCACAAGCCTTAAGCTACGATTGCGTGTTTTCAGAAGTTGTATATGTACAGTTTGGTTAGTTAATGATTTTGAAGGTTTTCTTCCTACAACACTACACTTGATCTTTTTTCTATCTTTTGTTGTTGTTGTTGTTGTTGCTTTTTATTAAAAATACTGAAACATTCCTGTAACAGCCAGCCCTTGTGGCTCTAATGTTTGTACAGACAGGTTACACATTTTATATACACTATGGTTGGTGCAGAACAATGGACAGAATCCTTCCATCTAAGATCCATTCAAGTACAGTGTCGCACTGAAGTTAGTCATTAGTCTTTCCACATGTTCATTCTTTGTTTCTTTCTTTTTAATTTACTTCAAGTTTTCCATTAACTCTTAGTGCATTTACTTTGACAAAAAATTGAGATAATCTTTTCTTGCATTTTTAGGATTCTTTTACCAAGCTAACAAGAAATAAATGCAAAGAATAGTTAATGTTGTTAACCTAACATTCAGCTCTGCTTAACTAGCTATTAAGAAGTTAATGAAGACTGAATCTATTTTTAAATACCATGCCAACAGTGTCTCACCGAACATAAATGTATCCTCTTACCCCGAGATCTAATTAAATAAACTTTCTTGTGCCCTCTTTTTTCTTAGTATCCCCATTTCACTGCATAGTTCAGCTCAAAACCTTCATCCAGTCAAGGTGAGAGTTGTGGCACATTGTTAAAAAGCCTACAAGCGTTACATTTTGTAACCACAAGAAGCATCTACTTTGCATCGAGAGAAAAAAAATCACAAAAAGAAGGCTGAAACATGACATTTAGAAAAAATAAAAGAAGAAATGTATATTTTCTTCTTGTTTTAGTAATGCTATTTACAGGAGAGTTATCTGAATAGCTTCAGGGATCTGAACACACCTCCTCTTGTTCAGTCATTCTTTCTGTTTCAGCGACAGCAAAACAGTAAATACTTCATTTTTGGGGTTATTGAGTAAGATATTGTAATACAAGTCAAAATACAATAAATAAAAATGAGGAAATCTAAGACAAACAAATAAAAGCCTCACTAAAAAAGAGCCTTAAATCTAAAGATGGTTGATTCTTTAAACAAACTTTAAACTGTTTCCTTTTTTTCCTTTTTTTTTTTTGAGGGGAGATGCTCAGATCCTTGCGACATATTTCTGCAGCTCTGATAGTGCTTCCACGCTTCTGTCTTACTTCTTGTCTTTCTTAGTAGGCTTCTTCTTGCTGGCGGGCGTCTGAGCTGCCTTGGGGGCTTCGACAGGAGGAAGGGCTTGGGGAGGGGGAAGGGCCTGCTGGGGTACCTGCTGCTGAGGGTTGGCCGTGAGGGTAGCGGTGCTGCCTGGGATGTAGACGTTCTGGCGGTAGTCTGGGCCATACTGTGGATTGTAGCGAGGGCCGAGAGTTGCAGCGGCTTCACTTGCTTCTGAGAGGAACGTTAGGATGAGAAAGAAAGAGGAAATAGAAGGAGGTATAGAGACAGGAAAAGAACAGGAGACAGAGAGATGGAAAAGGTTATAGATGGGTTGGTTCGGCACAGAGCTCATAATTCAGTCACTCAGAAACCGCATTGCAGCTCCCTTAGTGACCTGCTTCTGCCTGCCCATCCCCCCATGCATTATGTATGCCGTAACATCGACACACATCACATACTCAGCAACGTGCTTAGAGAACTGAAGACATGTATATACAGGAATAACACAGTGAAAACATTTTCACAGTTCTTGTGAAATGCATTGCAAATGGAAGTGGCATCGTCATCTAACAGCAGTGAGGCAGTTCTGCCTTTGTTACCACATCAAAAATCTGTTCCTTTTTTCACAAATTCATAATTAAATTGTAGTCATGAAATTGTTAACCTAACCAAACCCACACGTTAAAAAGAAGTGCACTTAACAGTACTGAACTTGTAGTGTACTGTACATACAAGCATAAATTCTAAACAGCAGATTTACATGATATTAATTAAATAAAAGGCTACTTAAAGGGATAGCTCACACAAAAAATAACCACAACTATGACATAATTTACTCGGCCTTAAGTTGCTGAGTTTCTTTCTTCTACTGAACACATTGTGTAGAATGTTGGTATCCAAACAGCTGATGGTAGCCATTGACTTCCATAGTATTTTTATTTTTTTCATACTATGAAAGTCAATGGCTACCGGCAACTGTTTGGATAACCGCATTTATGTTCAACAGCTGAAGAAACTCTTACAGGTTTGGAACAACTTGAGGGTGAGTAAATGATGACCTATGAACTATATATAATTTTAAGTTTACTCACAAAAAAAAAAAGAGTAGATTTCGTGACTGTTTCGTAAAACACTTCAGATACATTAAAAGAGCACAGACTGTCATCTAGGCTAGAGAACAACATCAGTACAGTCATTCTGACTGCAGCTGTGGAGAGGAAAAAGGCTCCTTTGTCTCTTTACACTCAACTAATTTGACTCTCTAACAGTCAATAAATAGTGAGATCCATTTTACTCTGGAAGACACACTCTCTCTTCTCTTTCTTCTCTCACTCACTACTTATCTCCCTCTTTCCTTACATCATCCAGTTATTACCGGTCTTCAGAATCTAATCTTGAGTACTGATACATCCAATACAATATATGTGGACATACTTCCCTGCTGTAAAGTCCAGCATATGATGTGTTTTGGATGCTGCTGGGCTGATTTGCCCCCAACGGGTTCCTTAATTAGCTTAATCAGTAAGATTATCATGAAATTTTAGCTTGTAAAGCTGATCAGCATGAAGGATATCTCTGGCAGATTTTTTCTTCACTTTATAAGGAAAATGTTTATCTTGTTGGCTATGCTTTTATTTCTGGTTCGAGTCTGTGCTAATGCTTTCTCCTCATTCTCTTATTCACTCTCTTTTTAAAAAAGATGGAATAATAAGTGAGATTGAGATTCACCGTTCACTGCTGCCATCATCGCCTGGAGCTGTTCAGCTTCGGTAGGGGGGTTGGGCCACGGTCCTGTTCCTGCGATCACGCCAGCGCTGGCACCTGCCTCATCAGGACGAGCTCCAGCCCTACATGACAGAGAACAGGGTTAGTGACTCAACACACACTCAAACACATTCATGGTGCTTTTTACTCGCATTTCTCCTCTCACACATATATGAGAACAGCAGCCACTGGGTTTGCTAGCATAAATGTACCCGGTTCATTAGCTGAGACAGCCATTTTGTGTGACAGGGCAGGACAGTGCAGTGTAGTCTGAAAATGGAAGCTAAAGTCGAAGAAGCAGTGGTAGACATGAAGTAAACAGACAGATACATTGATCAGAATACAGTTGTGTCTGTTTATACCATGTGGCTTGACAACAAATACACTTTGCCCTTCAATCAAGTCACAATTAGCATTATTTAAAGGGTTAGCGCGCCCTATTTTTTTTTTTTTTTCAATTACTCACCCTCATGTTATTTCAAACCTGTATAAACGTTATTTTCATCTGTAAAATGCTAAATAGAAAATATAGTGCCTCGCATATCCAATTCATATGCAGTCTAGTATAGACCAGATATATATAAATAAATGAATAAAAAACACCTAAACAGCACTCAAAATTGCATCCTTGGAAAATGTTATTAGCTTAGCAACGTTTCGGTCAATTGATGTTCTCAGGCTTATAAAACATGTAAACATATCAGCAAATGTAAATTTGAGTATTTACAGTGTAGATTTTTTTTATCATTATTATTTAATTAAACAATTGTCATAAAGGTTTATAGTTTGTCCCTCAAGCTATTGTCTACTCTGTTATTTTGAGTACTGTCCAATCAAATTAAAGCTGTCAAAAATAAATAAAAAGTAATAATAAAAAAAGATCTTCTGATAAGCTTCAGATAAGTATGTTAATGGACAAAGGAAAATACGTTTATTAGGAAAATGTGCACGATGCCCTTATATTAAAGTCTTTCAATGTGTTTTTAATTTGGGTAGAAATTTTTATTCATTTTTTTTTTTTTTTTTTTTTTTTTTTCAAAGATGCAAGTTTGAGTAGTTTGTTGAATATTTTGTGTTTCTAAGAAGAAAAAGTCATACAGGTTTGGAATGACACAAGGTCATTCTTTTTTTTTCTTTTTTTTTGGGGGGGTGAACTATCACTTTAAGTATATTTTGGTTATTACAGGCTGCTCAGTTTTAAAATGGCATAACTAAAAAAGCAGATTTTTACTCTCTTTCTCTGCCCACACAAACAGATTGATAGCAAAGTCCGTACATAAGGACAGAAATTTTTCTCTACTCTTTAGGGACAGACTTCACAGACTTGGCTCTACAAAGCCAAAACAAATCAAATTGGAACAAACAAGTTTACTAAGCACAGGTAAACACACTGCAATGACAACCCGCAGAGCAAGATGCAACAAACAGCTCTCAGCGATACACACACATCCAAAAGCCTTATCCTCAAATGAACCAACTGCATGTAATTTGTGTTCACATTTATATGTGTAGACTGGACAGCATGTCGCTGGAAGCTGCAGGACACATAATCTGTAAGACCTAAACACAGCATTCCACTAGAAGGCTACACCAGGTGAAGTCAAACGCTACCACACACTAGCCTTCTCTTCGCCTTCACTCTACCTGGACTTCTCGTATGGAGTCCATCTCTGCTGCAGGGTGTGGAACCTGTGTTGGCTGAAACATAAGCACAGGAGCATGCAGCTGTCACTTAATCACCCTGCGTCTGACCAGAGCACATGGATGGGTGAGAACGTCTTTGGGTTTCCTTCATCTTTAAACCTTACATACTCAAGACGTTGTGTCTCACAGGAAGTTGGTTCACACTGATTGCTGTCATAATATATTTGGTGTATTTGCAGGTTTTTCCCACCCATGTCATTTCTTTTGCAGGATATTCTTCACAGGATTTGTTTTGTAGGATTTTACTTTTGGAGGACTTTATTTCTTTTGCAGAATTTCTCTACAGTGTTTATTTTTGCACGATTATAGTAAATTGTCTTTGGCATTTTTAATATTTATATAATGGTGATAATGGGCTAAATATAAAGATGAAAACACTCTATATGTCTATATGGAAGGAAAATTTGTAAATTATGTAAGACTCTAATATAGATTTTATCTATAAATATTGTTTTCTTAACTATTCTTGCTGACTAAATGCAGAAGACAGTGACCATCAAACATTTAGTCACTCAAATATTTCTCAGATTTTGAAAACACTGAAGGAAGGAACATTACTAAATTACTGCATTTTCTAATCTAGATATTTTGGTATTTGCAAGACTCCACCACACGTCATCTCTCTCGGTTGCTGAAAAATGTATTAATACTTTAGTTTTTTTTTAAGTATATTATTATTATTTGTTCATTTTAGAAGGTATTTGGTATTACTCAACTCTTCCTGCTGACTAGATTAATATAGTGGCCACCAAAAATGTAGGCACTCAACTGTTGACAGGTAATCCCAGACTTTGTTCTTTTATTATCTCATTCCAATCAGAGAGATTAAATGAAAATTATTACAAAACAGTGTACGTATTACCACGTGGATGATCTCAAATGTATTTATAGGTTTTGCTAGACACATAAACTGAATCCAACACTCACCCGCTGGGTCCAGGCCTCTGGTTTGGAGGAAATCGCCAGTCAGCATTAGGTGGATTTTGCTTGAAAATAAGAAAAAAAGAGAGATTTGTCAATACGTTTGTTCGTCATAGAGATTCATATCCACTATTGGTCCATCCTGGATCACAGGTCCTTCCATCCTGTCCTAGAAGGTTGCAGTTCTGAAACACAAATTTGAATTATTGACAGCAAAGTACATTTTGGTGCACTTCCTCAGCTTTTCCTCAGGACTGTTTTCTGAAACTTCACATTTGCTGATACAGAAAAAAAAAAGTTGAAGGCAGTGGTTACAAACAGCAACAAAGAAGAACATAAAGTAGACAATAGGTTATGGGAGAGTGTGTGTGAATAATTGAAACTTCGATCATGTTGCTGTCACGCATGAGTACATGTACATGAGGAGTATACACAGGTCTGTATCAAACAAAATATGAGCTAACTTGTAGGAGGATTATGGCTAAAATATCAACCCTCTTTGGATTTTTTCATCACTTTGTCATATTTTCCTTAGTTTCCCATACAATTCTATTGCATCTCCCTACACTGAGTTGAGTCATTGTGTTGCAAGATAGCATTCAAGCTTGTGCAATATCCCACTTTGGTCCTACAAACTCTATTATAGATTCCACAGAGACTGTCTGCTATTCGGAACTGTATGCATACAACTTCATACAACTGCTTCTGCTTTGTAAATCATATTGACTGTAACAATCTGCCTCACCTGACTTGAGGATTGGAACACAATATTTTCAGTCATAATTCTTCTCAGATTTATACAGTTAAATTCTCTGCTGAGTCATTTGGTCTAGAAAAAGCTCAGATTGTGGCCCGATTCTTAATACACTTGGCATTATAGAGTGCTTAGTCCAAAATGTGAGTCATAGTAACTAGAGCCATTAATGACATACACAGCATGATTTCCATATAACTAAAAATGATTTTGAGAAATGGTGACATTAAAATTAATACTACAAATATATGAATCATGTATCATTTGTTTCACTAACATATGCAAACATTTTTTACTTAACGGAAAGTAACTGCATACACTACCCATCAAAATTTGGCGTCAGTAAGAATTTTTAAAATAAATTAATACTTCTGTTCAGCAGAGATGCATTAATTGGCCAAAAGTGACAATAAACACACTTTCAATTGTACAAAATATTTCTATTTCACATATATGTTGTTCTTTTGAACATTCTATTCAGCATAATCCTGAAGAAAGAAAAGAATGTATCACGGTTTCCACAAAAAAAAAAAAGGATCATATGACACCGAAGACTGGAGTAATGGCTGCTATCACATGAATAAATTACATTGTAAAATATGTAAAAAAAAAAAAAATACAAAATACAAAACAGTTACTTAAAATTATAATAATATTTCACTGTATTGCCATTTAAATGTGTTTAAGATAAAAATAAGATGGGCATAGAAGACTTCTGTCTCATCAAACATTAAATAAATCTTACTGACACTAAACTTTTAAAATGTATATAAGGTAATATTTTCTGAAAATCTCACCTTCAAGAGTGAGTGAGTGAAGAGTCTTTTTGACAGTCGCATGCCTAGAGTGCTCTGTGGGGCCTTTACAAACACAAAGTCGCTCCTGCTGGAGATAGTGGAGAAACCATGCGTGTATTTGTGTTTGTTGAAATCCCGAGAGGCCCCCACGACCTCCATGTATCTAATAGGACCATCAGTATTTAGCTGCAGGTGGAGGTCATTGTGTTGGTGCTCACGAGGTGTGTGCTTGAAACCGAGTTTTTGCATGAGGCACATAACATAACCATGGTGACTTAGCCAGCGCACCACTATAAAAATGATAACCAGGAATGAGACTGTAATAACGAAGGATAGTATGATTATAAGGTACAGAGTGAGGTTAGACCCTTTTGGACTTGTTGAGGTAGAGCTAATACGTTCAGAAGAGACATCTGAAGCTTTCTCAGCTAGGGTGATGTTAACTACCATGCTAGTGGAGAGAGAAGGCCTGCCGTTATCTTTTACAATCACAATGAAGCTAAAAACAGACTTGCTGTCTTCTGCTGTAAGTCTACGGGCTGTACGCAGCTCTCCAGTATGTGCACCTATATGAAACATTTCAGCATCATGCCCCGAGAGACTGTAAAATAACCAAGCATTGTGGCCACTATCGCCATCCACGAATGTGATGCGATTGAGTAGGTGTCCGATGCCAGCTGTGCTAGGTACCACAAACTGCAGTGTCCCATCAAATGGGGGTGCAGGGTATATAAGGACAGGAGGATGATCATTTTGATCTATAATAAATACATGCACCGAAGTGTTGGAGCTTTGAGCTGGAGTTCCTCTATCAAGAACCTGCACTATGAATTGAAAAGCATTCAATTGCTCATAATCAAACTTTCTCATGGCATATATCTGCCCACTATCTGGGTTTATATATACATATGAGGACACAGACCTTCCAAGAGCTTCGCTCTCTAAAATTGAGAAATAAACAGTGGAATTCTCACCCAAATCTGGGTCTGAGGCTGACACGGACAGAAGGAGAGCATTTGGGGCATTGTTTTCGGCTATGTCCACAGAGTAGGAAGGCTGTGAAAAGACTGGGGGGTTATCATTAACATCTGAAAGACGTAACACAAAAGATTCCTGGGAGGAACGGGGTGGGGAACCAGAGTCTGTGGCAGTCACAGTAATAGTGTATTCAGCCACAGCCTCTCTGTCCAACAGGCCATCGGTCATTAAAGTGAAAAGCCCTTTATATGGCGAACTCATTTTGAAAGGCAACCCATAAGGAATGTGCACACTCACATCGCCATTTTCCCCTGTGTCTTCATCTTTGACTTTGATCAGGGCAATGACAGTCCCTGAACTCACATTTTCAGAGATTACTGGAGAAACCACATTAATGCTGATAGCAGGAGTGTTGTCATTCACATCAATAATCTCGATTTTGATGTTGCAACGAGCCCTCCATGGGAGGTATTCCTTTGTCTCTAGCAAGAACAGTGACGTCATATATATTAGCGAGCTCGTGATCGACTAGTCCTGTAACTCTAATTTCACCAGTCATAGAATCCACGCTAAAAAGTTTTAACACATTGTCAGGAGTGTATTTATCAAACGTATAAGTTATTTCACCATTTTGACCATGATCGGCATCAGAGGCATTAAGAGTAGCAACTAACGCTCTATGAGGTGAATTTTCTAAAAGCATGATTCTTTTTGTAGGATTATGAAAGTGTGGCGCGTTGTCATTGACATCTAGAATATTTATAAAAATGGCACTGTTGCCGGACTTTTTCTGGACTGCCGCCATCAACTGCAGTTAAAATCAATCTATATTCGCTCGTCTTTTCTCTGTCGAGAGGCTTGTTTAAGACTAAGATTGGGATTTTGCTTCCGTCGCTTTTAGTGTCTACTTTTAACATAAAACAATCGTTTTGACTAAGAAAATAAGAGCGCAGTGAATTCACACCCACGTCAGGGTCGTGCGCACTTTCTAAGCGGAATATTGTGCCTGGCGCAGCCGCTTCTGAAATTTCCAAAGAAGTGTTTCGACTTTGGAAGTGTGGCGCGTTGTCGTTAAACATCCACAATTTCAACCGTAACGCTGTGCATTTCCAAAGGAGTTTGAAGAGAAATCTGAATCCGAGTGTGACAGTGTAAACTTCCTCCACACATACTCTCTCTGTCCACTGTTTGCTTGACCACCAAAGCTCCAGATGTCAGGTCTATGTCAAAATAATTACCATTAGATTCCGATATGACTCGCATCTCTCTTTTAAGCATTATATGAACGTCCATTCCTAAATCTTTAGTCAAGTGGCCAATAATTGTCCCTGGTTTAGAATCCTCAGCCGTAGAATATAAAAGTTCCGAAGCGTGCGTTGCAAAACACAAAGAGTTAAAAACATCCAAACTGCAGCCCAGTCCAAATGTCTCTGAAAAAGCTCTTTAAGCTCCATTTTCACTAGTAGCTAGAGACTTCTTTGGGGGTTTAATTCATGCATATTCTAAACCCGACTATACGTTGTTTAGTAAATGAGAAACACGATTTGTTTTATATCCATTGATCTCCACCATTTGTTCTAAGTTTCTAAACTTACCATACAGCTCTTAAGAGCAACAAGCATGTGCGGGTCTACGAGAAGCGTTAAAGGGGTGGGGATAAAAACATGCGTTTCTATTGGAGGAAAGTTACTTTGCTTAGACAAAAGCGCGCAAGGAGCTGTCCAAGGTGCTGATAGTCCGTCACTCTCTCAGTTACTCATAATAATGCAAAATGTATAAATGTAAAATGTGTCTCACCTGTTGGCTCTCAAACGTCCACGCGCTGTCTGGTAATGACGCATCGAGCACGTTTAGTGTGTCTGTAAAGTTTGTGGTGCTGCTGGGTTTAACGAGGGTGAGATCACTGAATTCTGACATTGGAGAGAGATAGGAGCCAAAGGACTGACTCTGAGACATCATGTCTCCTCCCAGAACCTCCACATACTTAATGGGCCCGTCAGTATTGAGCTGGATCTGCAGGTTTCTGTTGGGGTTCTTGTATTCAGAGTTTGTCCTCCTGATACAGCAGCTTCTACTGCCTCGTGCACATTTCACCAGTAAGATGAAAAACGTCAATATACAAAACAAGGACACCGAAGCCAAAGAGATGATCAGATATAATGTAATTTTGCCAGTTTTCTTGTTGGGCTCGATCGTTTTCTCTCTATAGTCTGAGACTGGCTCATGAAAGCCGTCCTCTATTAATATATCCACTGTGACTGTGGTGGACTGGATCGGTTCTTCATTATCCTTTATTTCTATCAGCAGTCTCTGAGAGGAGTCGTCGTGCTCTGAAAACAGCGCGTTTTGTCCTCACCTCTCCCGTATGTAAATTGACACTGAACAGAGACGCGTCCGTGGCCTCCGCGAGCCTGTAGAACAGCCAGGCGTTATGACCCGAGTCTGCGTCCACTGCTGTTACCTTAGTAACGAGATGTCCTGCTTTAGCAGAACGGGGCATCCTCTGATGAGAGACAGACCCCATAGATGTGGACGGGTAAATGACAACAGGTGCATTATCGTTCTGGTCCAAAATAAACACACGAACGGTCGCGTTACTGCTTAAAGATGGAGAACCATGATCTTTAGCCTGAATGATGACTTCAAACACTTTTATTTTTTTCGAAGTCAAACGAATGCATGCTAAAATATGCTTCCATTGTCAGAGTTTATGTACATATACGAGGATATTGGAGTATCCCAATTTTAGGGTTCTCAATAGAGTATGATATTTTACCATTTACACCGACATCAACGTCTTGGGCAGATAACGAACAGATAATAGAGCCTGGAGTGTTATTTTCTTTTACGTACACATAATACACATTTTCAGAGAACTTTGGTGCATTGTCGTTAACATCAATAATTTTAACTGGAATTATTGTTTTGCTACTTAAAGAGGGCGAGCCTGAGTCATATGCGTTGATTTCCACGTTATACTCAGGGAACGATTCGCGGTCTAAAACACCGTTTGTTACCAACGAATACTCGTTTGAAAAAGATGGTTTTAAAATAAACGGAAGGTCAGACTGTGTCTGCAGACTGACTTTTCCATTGTCACCAGAGTCGATGTCCCGTGCGCTAATTAACGCTACAACTGTACCGCTAGGCGCGTCCTCGCGCACAGGGCTCGGTTTAGACGTAAGCAGTATCTGCGGTGGATTGTCGTTAATATCCGAGACTTCAATTTTAACTGTGCAATGGCCCTCCATTTCGGGGACACCTCTGTCTCTAGCTCTTATCTCAATGTTGTACATAGGAGTGGTTTCATAGTCCAACTCTCCGTTTAGTATAATTTCCCCGGTATTCTCATCGATGTGAAATAACGAGCGCAAGGCATCAGAAGTATGCTCTCCTAAGGAATATTTTATCTCTCCATTAGGACCTTCGTCCAAGTCATTTGCTTCTACTTTAAGAATCGTTGTGCCCTTTTTTGTGTTTTCAGAAATAGCCGCTTTATAAACATTTTTCTGAAATACGGGGTTGTTGTCATTGTTATCCAGCACAGTGACATTAATTTGGGATGTTCCTGATCTAACCGGGTTCCCTCCGTCTAAGGCAATTA
>NW_020526493.1:0-38339 GCF_003368295.1 Carassius auratus | reverse complement strand
CACAGACAGTTTTTGAGAAATATAGGCTATCTATTATAGAAAGCATAAAAATGTCTACTTTTAAACGAAAATATTCAAAACGAAAAGAAATAGGCTACTCTCTGAATATGTAGGCCTAATCCATATGAAATGTGCATCTTCTCTCTGGCGGATGGCGGATGCATTTCTCTCTTCTCTCTCTCATTTCTTCATGGGGAGTCCGCATCGTCTTTGCAGTGACACAGAAAACTCCATTTTATTAATAAACAATTAAATGTCTCCTTGCTCTTTTGACAAATTCATAATCATTTCTTTAGCCTTTTTTTTTGTGGCAAAATATACATTCGGTCGTGCGCTTGAGAACGGCTAGTAAACGCCCATTATTCTGATCGGAACAAAGCATGACAAACTCTACATTTATTTCATTTTATCCATAAAAATGAGAGGCATGTCACAAGTCAAATATGTTTTTATTTACAATAATAGTGATTGTCGGAAGAGATGGCTTCCCTTGGCTTCAGGGAGAAAACGCCACTGAGAACGGGGATGGTCATTTCTGAAAAAAAAAAAAAAACAATGAAAAAAACAAACAAACAACAACAAAAAAAACAATTAAGTATATATGTCATATATATTCACTAAATAATTATTCACTATTATTTAGTGATGTGCTGCCTTATGCTAGCCTAGGCCTCTTCAGCCACAGGACTACGGTGAATAGGCAACAGCATACAGAAATAAATAATGCTAAAATGCTCGGCGGCAGTATAAGGGATTAAAACCATTTCTTACCTCAATTTAAAGTGCACCAAGCTTGACCTTGCGTTCAGGGTGTGTTGCTGATGAATATATTTTTATTTTTTTCACGTTTTTAAGTACAATATTAGGTTAGTCCACAGCCCCCCCCCCTCCCGCGCCATTGTTAATAAAGTCTGTATGGTGCCCTGGACACTGGTTTATTCTGACTCAGAGGGAGTGTCAGTCACGTTAAAACAGTTAACAGCTTAAATAATTTGTGGATTAATGCTTATTGGAGATGCAAACCGTTTCAAAACGATTCAGTTCGATTTGGTGAACTGGTTCAACCATCTGTGATAAAGCAATGCAAATACAAACACAGGTATTTATTTATCTTCTGCAGGTTACATGTCCTTTATGCTACCCATTTGTAAACTCTGGTTATACTTTACTATTTTCAAAGATAATAAAGATAGCGATTTTCTCACCTCATTTTCCAGTATGGTTGCAGGACCTCGCAGAACACATCTGACCCTTCTTGTGTTCACAGCTTTTGTTCTCCTTTGACATGTCACGACTCAAATTCGCTCAAAATAAAAAAAAATTAACAGGCAAATATTAAATAATTCGGGACCGAATGAGTGGTCAGCAGCTGAGCTCCACCTCACTCACAGAAACACGACAATCGCGAATCATTTGAGTCAGTTCGGGAGTTCAGAGCGGGGATCTGGTTGATTCATTTGAGTCAGTTTCGCGAGTTTGTAGCAGGATCGCGAATCATTTGAGTCAGTTCGCGAGTTCATAGCGGGATCGCGATCATTTGAGTCAGTTCGCGAGTTCATAGCGGGATCGCGAATCATTTGACTCAGTTCGCGAGTTTGTAGCAGGATCGCGAATCATTTGAGTCAGTTCGCGAGTTCATAGCGGGATCGCGAATCATTTGAGTCAGTTCGCGAGTTCCATAGCGGGATCGCGAATCATTTGACTCAGTTCGCGAGTTCATAGCGGGATCGCGAATCATTTGAGTCAGTTCGCGAGTTCATAGCGGGATCGCCGAATCATTTGAGTCGGTTCGCGAGTTCATAGCGGGATCGCGAATCATTTGAGTCGGTTCGAGAGTTCATAGCGGGATCGCGAATCATTTGAGTCGGTTCGAGAGTTCATAGCGGGATCGCGAATCATTTGAGTCAGTTCGCGAGTTCATAGCGGGATCGCGAATCATTTGAGTCAGTTTGTCCAGTGTTGGGCAGTAACGTGTTATTAGTAAAAATTAATTAATTTTGACTGAAGTGCAGCCTAACTTGCAGCAGCGACGCATTGTAGGATTGGTGGATGCCATGTATATGTACAGTACAGACCAAAAGTTTGGAAACATTACTATTTTTTAATGTGTTTGAAAGAAGTTTCTTCTGGTCATCAAGCCTCATTTATTTGATCAAAAATACAGAAAAAATTTAATATTGTGATATATTATTACAATTTTTAATAATTGTTTTTAAGTTTATTATACTTTAAATTGTTATTTATTTCGATGCAAAGTTGAATTTTTAGGATCATTATCACATGATCCTTTAGAATTTATTCTAATATGATGATTCATTATCAAAGCTTAATATTTTTTCAGAACATGTGATACTTTTTTTTTTTAGGATACTTTGAATAAAAAGTACAAAAAAAGCTATGTTTTTAAAATCTAAATATTTTGTAATAACAATATATACTACTGATCAGTAATTTGGGGTCAGTAATTTTTTCTTTTTAAATCAAATCAATACTTTTATTCAGCAAGGATGTGTTAAATTGATAAAGTGATAGTAAAGAAAATATATTATTAGAATATATATTAGAATTGTAACTTTTTTATTTTGAATAAATGCAGTTCTTTTTAACCTTTTATTCAAATATATTAGACAGCAGAACTGTTTCCAACACTCATAATAAATCAGAATATTAGAATGATTTCTAAATGATCATGTGATAGACTGATGTTACATGTGACACTGAAGGCTGGAGGAATGATGCTGAAAATTCAGCTTTGCGTCACAGGAATAAATTATTTTTTAAAGTATATTCAAATAAAAAACTATTATTTTAAGTTATAATAATATTTCACAATATTACTGTTTTTTCTGTATTTTTGATCAAATAAATGCAGGATTGATGAACAGAAGAAACTTCTTTCAAAAACATTAAAAATGGTAATGTTTCCAAACTTTTGGTCTGTACTGTATGTATGTATGTACCCAGCCGGCATTTCAACCTTGATTCAACGTTGAAACAACATCAGGTACCATGCTTGAATCAACGCTGAATTACCTCTCGATTTTGATAATTGGATCAAAATTGAAATCGTGACACTGTTTCACCGTCTTACCTGCATCACGGGTGAATTATGGTCGTTCTGCAGACCTTGGATTAACGCTGAATGAGGTGTTGATTTTGAAAAGTTAATCAACATTGATAACACGACGTTGTTTCACCTTCGTACCTGGCACCATGTATAAATACACACTTGTATGTTCAATTAGATCCTAGTTTGCATTTATATCAACAGTACATGATAAAGGCTAACAATCAAATGACTGGCAGCAATGCCTTTACAATCAACTTCAATAAACTATCACATGCTCAAAACTGTAAAACAGCAGTTTTATTTTGGAAACATACTGTATAAAACAGATGAAAATAATCCCAAACTTTATGATGCAGAATATGCATGGATGTATTGTTAAAAACACTTAGTAGAACAATCCAAATACAATAATATTTAAAGGTTTTTGTAAAATAATTTGGCATATTAATGGATAATTTCTGCGGCACTTGCAAGAGAAACCCTTGTACCTTTACGTCTGAAACCAGTTGATCTTTTATTTTGGAGGAAAACTCCAGTTTCTGTCAAAAAACATGTTTTAGTAATGTGTCTCATGACAAGAGATGTGTACATTTGTGCAGTGAAAATGTGTTGCACAGTTTGAGAAGGGAACCTTCAACCAGAACCGCTGTAAGGGGAGGGAAGATTAGGACAATTCCAAGGGCCCAGCGTGAGAGAGGGCATGGGGAATGCAGAATGAGATTTCTACCAAAGGAGACTCTAAAATGTTAGAACCAACAGCCTCGTGCGTATAGTGTGGTTGTGCTTCGGGTGATCCTTGAAGGAGTCCCAGCGCTAGGTCCATTCTGACGCCGTCCCCTCCACTCGCTCCCACTTGTGCACTTTCTGTACCGTCCTGTAGAAACATTTACATTTAATCATTTAACAGACGCTTTTATCCAAAGCGACTTACAAATGAGAACAATAGAAGCAGTCAGGTCAACAAGAGAACAACAACAGTATACAAGTGCCATGACAAGTCTCAGTTAGTCTAGTAAAGAATGCATAGACAGGCAAGAAAAGAAGGAAAAGTGCTAGTATTAGCTGGTTAAGTGCTGGTGAAAAAGATGAGTCTTTAGATGTTTCTTGAAAATGAGTAAAGAGATTGGGAGGTCATTCCAGCAGCTGGACACAGTCCAGGAAAAGATCCGTGAGGGTGATTGTGAACTTCTTTGGGATGGCACCACAAGGAGTCGTTCACTTGCAGAGCGCAAACTTCTGGAGGACACATAAGATTTAACCAGTGAGTTTAGGTATGTTCACAATGTTTGACAATAACTTTGATATTGTGAAATATATTTAACTGAAAACTGAATGCAAAATAAATCACACAATATTTTCACTTTACAGTTCAGTAACAGTGAAGTTGGAAACAAAGTGGACAACACTATTCATTAAACATTTATTAAATGTATTCAGATGAAAGTTTACAATTCACAAATTATTCATAAGCAGTGTTTTCAGAGCCCCCAGTTACACTGTTTTAATCAGAACACTAACATTACAGTGTAGTAAAACAAGTCAAATCAAATTAAGTACATTTTTATTAAACGAAGTACAATCAAAACCTATCACAAAAGGTCAAAGCATCTCTAGCAGAAGTGACAGTGCAATGTAGCAGAAGAACAATTTCTTACCAATGTTTCAAGAATAAACTGGATCCTCGATGACTCTAAAAGGGGAAAGAAGAAATGGTTTACTGAAAAGTTCTTAAAAAGCAGGATTTCATTTTATACCATTTCTTTAAACCATTGGTTCTCAAACTTTCTATACCAAGTACCACTTCAGAAAATATTTGTTATTAAATATTAAGTTCCACCATAATGACCAACATTAAATTTCAGCAGCGTAGTAGGCCAAACTATTCAGCTACAGCTCTACCGTTAAAAAATGAGGCAGTTTTATTCTAATAAGAATATTTATTGTTGTCAGCCCCTTTACCATGGTAAATACAGTTTGAACATTAACACTACACTGTGCTTACGTACAGGTAAATAAACTTAGTTTAAATTAAAATGTGTTATAATAAAAGTTACATAACTTTACTGTACATTAACTGTACTTAAATGTACAAAAAAGCCTTAATCAAAGATTAAATTAAAATGTTTTAACATTAATATTTAATTTAGTGATTCACCTGCGTAACCACTAGAGAGGGTCTGACACTGAGAACCACTGCTTTAAACAATCCTCATTTTTAAATTCATTTTCATTAATTCATTAAAATTGTACCGACATTTGCACTTACATGTTTCAGAAAACACTTTGAAACTATTATTAGAATAAAAACATATATAACGCACCTAATGCATGGGATTCATATCAGGAAAACGTGGAAAAATCTCTAAAAGACAGACATTAACACATAACTTACCAGCAAGACAGTAGGTGAGCATCTAACTTGATCATCTGTGATAAAGCAATGCAAAATACACACACGGGTGTTTATTTATCTTCTGCAGGTAACATGTCCTTTATGCTACCCATTTGTAAACTCTGGTTATACTTTACTATTTTCAAAAGATAATAAAGATAGCGATTTTTTTTTACCTCACTTTGCCAGTATGTTTGCAGGATCTCGCAGAACACATCTGACCCTTCTTGTGTTCACAGCTTTTGTTCTCCTTTGACATGTCACGACTCAAATTCGCTCAAAATAAAACAAATTAACAGGCAAATATTAAATAATTTGGGACCGACTGAGTGGTCAGTTATAACGAGCAGCAGCTGAGCTCACAGATAGCTGCCTCACTCACAGAAACACGACAATCGCGAATCATTTGAGTCACTTCGGGAGTTCATAGCGGGATCGCGAATCATTTGACTCAGTTCAGGAGTTCGTAGCGGGATCGCGAATCATTTGAGTCAGTTCATAGCGGGATCGCAAAATCTTTGACTCAGTTTGGGAGTTCGTAGCGGGTTCGTGAATCATTTGACTCAGTTCGCGAGTTCATAGCGGGTTCGTGAATAATTTGAGTCAATTCATAGCGGGATCGCGAATCATTTAACTCAGTTCGGGAGTTCGTAGCGGGTTCGCGAATCATTTGTGTCAGTTCATAGCGGGATCGCAAAACCTTTGACTCAGTTTGGGAGTTCGTAGCGGGTTCGTGAATCATTTGACTCAGTTCGGGAGTTCGTGAATCATCTGACTCAGTTCGGGAGTTCATAGCGGGTTCGTGAATCATTTGAGTCAGTTCATAGCGGGATCGCGAATCATTTGACTCAGTTCGGGAGTTCGTAGCGGGTTGGTGAATCAATTGACTCAGTTCGGGAGTTCATAGCGGGATCGCGAATCATTTGACTCCCCAGCCGGCATTTCAACGTTGATTCAACGTTGAAACAACGTCAGGTACCACGGTTGAATCAAGGTTGAATTACCTTTCGATTTTGGATCAACCTTGAAATCACGACGTGGATTCAACGTTGAAATCGTGACGCTGTTTCACCGTCTTACCTGCATCACGGGTGAATTATGGTCGTTCTGCAGACCTTGGATTAACGCTGAATGAGGTGTTGATTTTGAAAAGTTAATCAACGTTGATAACACGACGTTGTTTCACCTTCGTACCTGGCACCATGTATAAATACACACTTGTATGTTCAATTAGATCCTAGTTTGCATTTAGATCAACAGTACTACATGATAAAGGCTAACAATCAAATGACTGACAGCAATGCCTTTACAATCAACTTCAATAAACTATCACATGCTCAAAACTGTAAAACAGCAGTTTTATTTTGGAAACATACTGTATAAAACAGATGAAAATAATCCCAAACTTTATGATGCAGAATATGCACGGATGTATTGTTAAAAACACGTTGTAGAACAATCCAAATACAATAATATTTAAAGGTTTTTGTAAAATAATTTGGCATATTAATGGATAATTTCTGCGGCACTTGCAAGAGAAACCCTTGTACCTTTATGTCTGAAACCAGTTGATCTTTTATTTTGGAGGAAAACTACAGTTTCTGTCAAAAAACATGTTTTAGTAATGTGTCTCATGACAAGAGATGTGTACATTTGTGCAGTGAAAATGTGTTGCACAGTTTGAGAAGGGAACCTTCAACCAGGACCGCTGTAAGGGGAGGGAAGATTAGGACAATTCCAAGGGCCCAGCGTGAGAGAGGGCATGGGGAATGCAGAATGAGATTTCTACCAAAGGAGACTCTAAAATGTTAGAACCAACAGCCTCGTGCGTATAGTGTGGTCGTGCTTCGGGTGATCCTTGAAGGAGTCCCAGCGCTAGGTCCATTCTGACGCCGTCCCCTCCACTCGCTCCCACTTGTGCACTTTCTGTACCGTCCTGTAGAAACATTTACATTTAATCATTTAACAGACGCTTTTATCCAAAGCTACTTACAAATGAGAACAATAGAAGCAGTCAGGTCAACAAGAGAACAACAACAGTATACAAGTGCCATGACAAGTCTCAGTTAGTCTAGTAAAGAATGCATAGACAGGCAAGAAAAGAAGGAAAAGTGCTAGTATTAGCTGGTTAAGTGCTGGTGAAAAAGATGAGTCTTTAGATGTTTCTTGAAAATGAGTAAAGAGATTGGGAGGTCATTCCAGCAGCTGGACACAGTCCAGGAAAAGATCCGTGAGGGTGATTGTCAACTTCTTTGGGATGGCACCACAAGGAGTCGTTCACTTGCAGAGCACAAACTTCTGGACAGAGATGTATAAAGTACTAGAGAACCATACTTGAGTAAAAGTACAAGTGCTCTATCAAAAAAGTGACTTGAGTAGAAGTAGAAGTGCTCTTTAAGCACCACACTTAAGTAGAAGTACTAAAGTATTCAACATTTTTTGTACTTAAGTATTGCAAGTAGTCTATTTTAAAATTTACTACTCAAGTACTGAAAGTAAAAGTAGAAGTATTGTGTTATGTAGCTATTAAAGAAAGTAGTCAAAAGTTTGAACATATTGTTTTTACTATTTCAAATGATTAACCTAAAGGACAATCACAATTCCTTTGACTGTAACTTCTTGTAAACAAAAAAAAAACGGTTACTAGGGTTAGTTAGCCCAATTTGCAAAATGATGTCATTAATAACTTACCCTCATGTTGTTTCAAACCCTTAAGACATCAGAGGGTCATTTAGAATTTTTTGAAGCATCGAAAATACATTTTGCTCCAAAAATAGCAAAAACTACGACTTTATTCAGCATTGTCTTCTTTTCCGTGTCTGTTGTAAGACAGTTAAAAACAAAGCAGTTTGTGATATCTGGTTCGCGAACGAATCATTCGATTTAACCGGATCTTTTTGAAACAGTTCACCAAATCGAACTGAATCGTTTTAAACAGTTCGCGTCTCCAATACGCATTAATCCACAGATGAATTAAGCTGTTAACTTGTTTAATGTGTCTGACACTCCCTCTGAGTTAAAACAAACCAATATCCCGGAGTAATTCATTGACTCAAACAGTACACTGACTGAACTGATGTAAAGAGAGAACTGAAGATGAACACCGAGCCGAGCCAGATAATGACTCGTTCGTGAGTCAAGAACCGTTTCTGTCAGACGCGTCCGATTCGTGAACCGAGGAGCTGATGATACTGCGCATGTGTGATTTAGCGTGAAGCAAACCGACACACAGAGCGTCTGGAACCGAACTGATTCTTTTGGTGATTGATTCTGAACTGATTCTGTGTTAATGTTATGAGCCCATGTGCAGTCAACGCCAATGACGCCATTGCATCGAGCGCAAAAGAATCGGTGAACTGTTTTCTTCAACTGGTTTATTGAATCGAACTGTCAGAAAGAACTAACGTTACTGGTCACCCGAGAACCGATGCAACCGGTTCTTGACTCGTGAACGAGTCATTATCTGGCTCGGCTCGGTGTTCATTTCTCTCTTCACAGCAGTTCAGTCAGCACGCGCAGTCTCGCTTGATTCGCTCAATGATGTGCCAGCTTCATCAAACCTGCCATCTACAGTTCTGGCAGTGGTTTGTAATGGAATGATTCGTAACATTATTATAATTGTAACGAGTAACGATGCAGCACATAAAAAAAATATCGGAGTAAAAGTATTAAACTCAGCGAAAATATGTACCGAAGTAAAAGTGGAAGTAGGAGAAAAAAATAATGCTCTAGTAAAGTACAGATACCGCCTTTTAGTACTTAAGTACAGTAGTGAAGTAGTTCTACTTCGTTACTATACATCTCTGTTTCTGGAGGACACATAAGATTTAACCAGTGAGTTTAGGTATGTTCACAACGTTTCACAATAACTTTGATATTGTGAAATATATTTAATTGAAAACTGAATGCAAAATAAATCACACAATATTTTCACTTTACAGTTCAGTAACAGTGAAGTTGGAAACAAAGTGGACAACACTATTCATTAAACATTTATTAAATGTATTCAGATGAAAGTTTACAATTCACAAATTGTTCATAAGCAGTGTTTTCAGAGCCCCCAGTTACACTGTTTTAATCAGAACACTAACATTACAGTGTAGAAAAACAAGTCAAATCAAATTAAGTACATTTTTATTAAACGAAGTACAATCAAAACCTATCACAAAAGGTCAAAGCATCTCTAGCAGAAGTGACAGTGCAATGTAGCAGAAGAACAATTTCTTACCAATGTTTCAAGAATAAACTGGATCCTCGATGACTAATGTGCGACTCCTGAGGACTGTATTATTGTAGTTCTCTCAGTAAACCACTAGAGAGCAGCTTTTGAACAAGATATAAAAGAAGAAACAGTACTAACTTACTACTAAGTGCACACTATTTAAAAATGTATGCTACAGTGACCTCATTACATTGTGTTTAATTCAGTGAGTGGCGTTCAGTAAGTATGATTTTTTTAAACCAGTTTTACACACACACACACACACACACACATACACACATATAGCATTAAATATATTGTAAATTTTCGGAGAAAAGGTGATTAATTGTCATCAAAATAATATTATTTTGGTCCTAAAAATATTTCCCAGCAGTTTTTAGTTTTGGAAGAAATAAAGCCTTTCTTATTTTATTGGCATGATATTAATAATTAAATATTATAATACAAAAATATTTTAATCAGTATATATTAAAACAGTACAGCATATACTGCCATGATGAAATACCTATATTACTCAGTATATTGTATGCATACATGGATTTATTGTTGTTTCACATTTTTATTTATTATTTATTATCAAAATAAATACAAATGTGAATTTTTGGAAAAAATTTGCTTAATTGTAATTAAAGTAATGTCATACCAATGACTAAAATATTAATAAGTATATAGAAAATCTAAATTACAACGCTTTTGCATGTACAATAAAAAAAAAAAAAAAAAAAAAGATAGAGCCCAAACATCATTTCCCAAAGGTTCATTGCATTGATTTGCTCAATCCAGATTATGGCCTTTTCCATGTCACTGGATTGGTGTTTATCTGTCACCCATGAGACATTCAGCAGATTGTTTTCTGATTTATAAATCCTCAAAGAGTATGACGTGTAATTCCTGGAGATGATTTCTCAGACCTACACTGAGGAGCAGATGAGGGAAATATATTCACATTCTGCTCATTCCTGCTCATGGTTTGTGTGTGCGCAGTGGTTTCTTCCAGTCTCACATGGAAAACAAAACCTCTAATGTGAATCACAGTTTTGACCAAATATAATCAGAGAATATCGATCCAGAAAATACTTGCCAGCAAAGATCTCTTAAGTATGGAGACCCATTTCTGCCACATAAGAAAAAAATGCTTTACTAAGTCATAACTATGAGATAAACAGTCAAAATTGTACGTTAGTTGAAATTATTGACACAAAACGAATGTTTATTTCATAACCTTGACTTGTTATAATTTAGATTTTATTTTTAACTATTTCATTTAATCAAAATTTGTAATCATATTTTCAACTTGTTGCCATAATTTACAACTTACTGTAGTATGCCATCATGTTGACTTTATCTTATTGTTTTATTTCAGCTTGTCAGTTTAGATTTAAAACACTTTATTTCAATTCAATTTAGATTTAAAAAACAAATCTTATCATGATTTGTCATAATCATCACTTGCAGTATTTTGGCTTTTTATCTCTAAATAGTCTTTGTCCTAATTTTGACATTTTAATCTCAAAATTGACTTTTTTTGACTAATTATTACTGTTTACTCTTTTTATGCTGTAAGTATGACTTTGTTGATTCCGGCTTTTCATGAAATATTGACTTTTTTGTCATAAATTAATCCTATATATCATTAGGTCAATTTTGACTTAAATTTCAGTGTTTCATAATTTTTTACCTTTTTATCTCATAATTGACTTTGTATTTGATAGTTATCCCTTTTATCTCATAATTGGTTTTTTTTTGTCAGTTTAGATTCATGTCTCATTATCTTGACTTTTTTTTATCTCATAATTGGTTTTGTCATAATTTTGGCTTTTGATTTTAACTTTTTTTCATAATTGTGATATTTTTTCATAGTTGATTTAGTGTTTAATATATAATTAATTTCACAATTGATTTCATAATTTATTACCATTTATCTCATAATTTTGAGTTTTGACATTGAATTTTTGGCAATTTAAATTTAATTTCAATTTATGTCAATTTTTTTTTTTTATAATAGTTATTTTAATTAATTTATTTTTATTTTTACTATTCCTCATGTTCATGAGACAACATTCAGTGCAGATAGCCTGCTTCAGAAGACTTAAAATATAGTCAAGATAAATACTATTTTTGTACTTTTATTTATAGTGCCTTATTGTCACCTATACTATGAACAACTGTTGAGTGGAAAAGATCTTTAAGTGTCTGCTTTAAGTGTTTATTTTTGTGTATAAGTGCACCGTGCTGTAATCGCTCTCTCAGTCATGGAAAGATTTGGCCAGTGATGTCAGAGTGGGAGGAGCCTGTGGACCCTTTTAGAATAAGGGGGAGGAGAGATCATTTGACTGACAGGTGAGGCATCTAACCAGCCGATTAAAGTCAGAAGCACGTCAGTGCCTCCTGAGGGACATCAGCTTTAACAACGTTAAGAGTATCAGATTAAGTGTTAAGGAGGAAAGTTTAACCGTGTTCTTTCTGGGCTGCGAAGCGCGTAAACTGTCTTTTGATCCTGCAGGGGCATACAGGGCCATAAAGACAAATTAAGGGCATAACATGGAGCCTAATGCAGCAATCACCTCTGAAAACTGTTTATAATCAACAACTAACAGAAACAAGTTTTTCTAATGATGTGATGTTTACCAATTCAAAAGTTGCTATGCACTCACACGGGTGTTCTGGGTGGTTTTTCTTTTTTTGCATATTGCTGTGCAGATCTGAGGAATCATTCATGTCTGGAGCACAGTAGTTACACAACGGTCAATATTTAGTGTAAGGGGTTTGATCCGGTCACTAATGCTAACTATGAGAACTTGTAATAGTGATGCTTGACTAAGAGCTACGTATCACAAAACCACCTCAACAACGATTAGTTTAGCAATTTACATATGTGATGCGTCTTACTGCACTTATTTAACTGACTGCTAGCAATTGCATTGGTTTGAATTAGCATAAGGTTAAAGAGTGCATTTAATTTAATTAAATTAAACTGGCGAGTTTTTACGTCTCTTCCCAACAGGAATCCCATGATCAACCTGCATCATTGTCCAGAAAACGAGTGTGAGAATCTGATTCCAGCATATGTTTGTTTGGTTATTTGCTGTACAGGTAAACTGCACACAGTCGTAAGTTCACTGGGTTTACAGAGGGCTCTTACACGTTAATCTACAGATTACTAGATGTCAGGAGAACTGGGAGACAACACTGCAGGATAAACATGTGTCAGTCCCTCTGAACAGGATTCGTCCATTTCCAGGTTTCTATGCACTTCCTGACATGCCATGCAAATTCAGCTGAGGCCAAATATTGTTTTATCGGTGCAGGTTTAACATCATATCTTACTAACAAACTCTCACCCTCGACTTGTTCCAAATCTTACATAAAAGATGTTTTGAAGAATGTTGGTGACTAAACAGTTTCTGGTCCCTATTGACTTCCATAATATTTCCAATACTGTGAAAGTAAATGGGGACCAACAACTGTAAGTTACCCACATTCCTCAAAATTTCTCCTTCAGAGTTCAAGAGAAGAAAGAAACTCATACAGGCTTGGAACAACTTGAGGAGGGAGTGATTGGGGTGAACTATCCCTTTAAATGAATTAAACTATCCCATGAGCTGAAAACTGATCACTTTATCTCAAACTTCCATTTTAATAGCAAAAATAAATGTATCATAATAAGAGTTGCCATAAACACAAATGGCGCGTTTACGTAATAGCATCTTTAGCTAGTTTGTTATGTGATAAAGCGACTGCCATCCACCCTAGATTTCAATGCAGAAGTAAGCTGTTTCTGTGAATGTGCGAGACTTCTGGTCTAAAAAAAAAAAAGTGAGAATATTAACAAAGTGCAGTAAATGGTAAAAACTGTCGGTGCTACAAACCATGTGTTGGTAATCGATACACTCAAATTATATGGTAATAAATGCCAGTTTGCAACATCAAGCAGCAAAAAAAGTTGCTTTGTACAGATAAAAACATCTGAAAGTGAATAACATTATTGTTATACTTCTCCTTGGTGTGAACAGGTCTTTATTTTGGTTAAATTTAGGATTCAAAAGTCCATTTGCTGTGTTATGGTCATACACACAAAGGGTGAAGTTAGTTGTCATGGTCATGAGCTGAATTTCATGAAAAACTGTCCATATATGAAATGTTGGGTACAACAGCTGGCTTTCTGCCTCTCGTCTTTCTTCTTGCTTCCCCCCTGGTGAGCTGACACGGCTCCTCTGTGTTAGCTGCTTTGCGTCTAATAGGATCAGAGGACTTTACATTGTCATCTGATAAACCTAATCCTCTTGATAGCTGCGCTGAAACTTCTGAGCCAATTTGTACTCAATTAACGTAATGAGGAAACAAGCGCCTAGCTTCAGGAAATATATCAGCGTGATTGAATAATTGTCTCTCGCCCAGTCCCATTAAACATCAAACTGGGAACTCGAATCATTGATATGAAATCACCTCTTATGGCCAAGACCAAAAGTCTAGTTGTGGTTTGGACCAAGATTTGACATTCCCAACCACAAATGTTTATTGAACATATTCTCTCAAAAATTGAGTATATTAATGGAATTTAGCATTACTTTGGAGAAATTACTCAACATTGGACAAGTGCCATGTTCTCCCTGTCCATGTTTAACTAGCTTCCCCCCAAGTAAAACCAAGTGACACTAAAATGTTGTAAATATATGGAGCCAGATGACAAGTAGAAGGATTGGAGGACGTATAGATGGATTAAATGGGTCATGACATGAGAACCAATCAAATTTGCCTTCATCTTGTGACATAAGCTGTTGTAACTACTCGCTGGTCATTAAACAGTCCATGTTTCCAAAGTACTGATGTCCATTTGTTTTATTTATAGATATGGAACACCGTGAAAACTACATACAAACAGAAACACAAAAAATATAGTTTTACACACACATAACAATAAGAAGGACATCAATGCAAATAAAGAAATATACATAAATGAACATTTTTACCGTGTTGGCCTGGTTACCAGCAGTAGAATGGTGAAGAGCTCTAACAGGTGTATCTAAGTTCAAATCTCATCATTCAATTTGCAGCACTTCCAGGTTAAATCTAATCAGGAAGGTCACATGACCTTCAATTTAATAAAACTTAGCAGTACCACAAAATAAGCACATCAGAATTCATGCAATTGACACACATACACAATAATATTTAAATTGTAAAGTCTTAAAAATGCAAAAACCCTGATATTACAAATACCTCATACACAACCCATAAATGACCTATCAGTGTCAGCTACACTCCCACCAAATTACCCTTGATCTATTCAAAAAAAACAAAATGCAACAATTTGAATAATCAATGGAAATTTCCAGGCATCAACACAATACATGAAAACAACTAACATGATTCTATCCCCACAATTCATTATTACACATTCTTCAGTTAAAAATGAACAAATTGTTCACCATATCACATTGTTTTAATATTAAATGCAGTACAAATCAACATGTGACAAAAATACCAATGCCTACCTGATATCAATACACCTGAATTCTAATAAAGTGATAAGGCAATTTAACTCTTAGGTACAAGCACGACTAACTTTTGAATAGGACGTTCAACAATAGAGGGTTTAGTGAGGCGTTCACCCCTTTTTCCCAATCCCCGATTCCCAATCTGTATTGTAGCCCTCCGCACCAATCCATCATCGTCCTTACAAACTTTAAGAACCCTAGCTAACCTCCATTCATTACGAGGAACGTCCCCTTCCTTCACAATGACAATATCACCATCCTGCACATTCCGTCTTGGTGTGTGCCATTTTTGCCTGAGGGAAATGTTGGCAACATATTCTGTCCTCCACCTGCTCCAAAATTGTTCACATAAATACTGCACCTGCCTCCAACGTTTCTTCGCATAAAGATCTTCTTTAACGAATGTACCTGGTGGAGGGAGTGGAACAGATGACTTCATGGTAAGCAGGTGGTTGGGGGTTAGAGGCTCTAAGCCTTTGGGATCACTGAGGCCCTCTACAGTCAATGGACGGTTATTGACTATAGACATAGTCTCATAAAGGAACGTACGTAAAGAAGCATCATTTAGTCTCCCGGCTCCCTGTGCCAAAACAAAACTCAATACACCTTTAACGGTTCGTATCTGCCGCTCCCAGATACCTCCAGCATGACTTGAACTGGGTGCATTCAGACAAAAATCACACTGCTTAGTCGCCAAATATGCTGCCAATCTCTCTTCACTCACTTCTTTTAAAGAATCCTTCAACTCACTCTTGGCCCCTACAAAGTTAGTTCCTCGGTCTGATCTAATTTGTCTGACAGCTCCACGGATAGATATAAAACATCGTAAGGCATTAATGAATGCATCAGTTGTCATGTCTTCCAACATCTCAAGGTGTACAGCTCTGGAGCAGAGACAAGTAAACAGAAGACCATAACGTTTACATTCCTTACGACCTTGTTTAGTGTGGAAAGGACCAAAACAGTCCATACCACAATAAGCAAATGGCGGGGAGGGATCAGTACGGTCACAGGGCAAATCTGCCATCCGTTGTTGTTCTGGAGGCCTACGAGCTCTCCTACAAGAAACACACTGCCGTATATACTGGGCTACCATCTTGCTGCCACCAGTAATCCAGAAGCCATTGACTCGCAATTCATTCAGAGTCTGTCCTCTGCCTTGGTGATGAACTTTTTGATGATAGTGTGCCAGAATAAGGCGAGTGATGATGCCATCCTTTGGAAGGATTGCTGGATGCCGTAATTCAAGAGGGGCAGATGCCCTCCTCAGTCGTCCTCCCACCCTCATTATTCCATCTTTCACAAATGGATCAAGCTGATACAGAGGATGGTTACAAGGCAGCTTCCCAGATTCCTGGCCAAGTACATACATCTCTTCTTTGAAGGCATCTTGTTGTGCTAAACAAATGAGCGTGAATGAAGCTCTTCTTCTCTCCTCCACACTTAAAGGCTCGGATATCTTCACTTTCTTTACTAATCTTTGAATCCGGGCAATGACATTCACAGCTGTAGTCCATCTTGAGAACCGTGCTAGTCGCTCTTGAAAATCCACTTGAATTATGGCCTCGGTCTTCAATACTTGTACAGCCTTGACCTCAGGGTCACCCACCGACAGCTCTAACATACCTTGTTTAGCAACCACCTCTTTCTCCCAGAGGAATCTGGGCCCTGTGAACCAGTTTGAATTAATAAGCTCTTCTATTGTGAGGCCCCTTGAGGCATGGTCAGCAGGGTTTTCTCCTGTATTGATGTAATACCACTGTCTCGGATCGGTGGACTCCCGGATTCTCTGTACACGATTTGCAACAAAGACATGAAATCTTCGGGCTTCGTTATTGATGTAACCAAGGACTACTTGAGAATCGGTCCAAAAATATTCTGTGTCAACTTTAGTAGCCAGCTCCTCCTTCAACATACAACTCACAGCAGCAGAAACCACTGCTGCGGTTAACTCTAATCTTGGTATAGTGACAACATTTGTGGGGGCAACTCTCGCTTTTCCCATGACTAAGGCACAATGTACCTTGGTATCACTCACCAATCTGATATAGGAGCACTGACCATAACCTTTACTACTTGCGTCAGAAAAGTGGTGCAACTCAGTTCTCACTATCTCCCCGAAATTTGAAGGTGTGAAACATCTTGGTATCTGTATCTTTTCCAGATTGGACAAATCCTTCAACCAGCTCTCCCACCTTGATCTCAACTCAATGGGTAGTGGTTCATCCCAACTGATGCCCTTATGACACATCTCCTGTAGCACCTTCTTACCGGATATGATAAATGGAGCCAAAAACCCCAAATGGATCATAAATAGAAGCCACAATGGAAAGAATACCACGTCGTGTAGCTGGTTTCTCATCAAGCACAGCATTAAAGGTAAAGGCATCATTCTCCACATCCCACCTTACTCCCAGAACATTCTTTACTGGAAGATAATCATTATGGAAATCCACATTTTTCACCTCAACAGCACGGTCACTCTCTCTGATTGACGCAAGCACTTCTCTATTGTTGGAAACAAATTTGTGAAGGTGTAGCTTTCCTTTAGCACACAGAGCTTGAGCTTCTTCCACCAGCCTAATTGCCAGCTCAACGGATTCCAGACTTATGAGACCATCATCTACATAGAAATTATTTCTGATGAAACTAGCAGCTAAAGGATACTCCCTCTCATTAATGCTGGCGAGATACTTCAGGCCATAATTGGCACAACCTGGGGAGGATGATGCTCCAAAGAGGTGTACTTTCATTCGATATTCTCTGGGTTCTGTGTTTAGATCACCATTTAACCACCACAGAAAACGCAGGTAGTCCCGATCTTTCCTAATGACATGAAATCTATGAAACATTTTCTCAATGTCACACATGACAGCAATTTGATGTTTGCGGAAGCGACAAAGCACTCCAGTCAACCCATTGGTAAGATCGGGCCCAGTCAAAAGATAATCATTCAAAGCGGTACCTTCATACTTGGCTGAACAATCGAAGACTACCCTGATCTTATTTGGTTTCTTTGGGTGATAAACACCTTGGTGTGGAATATACCACACATTTCCCATATCTGGTTTCTCATCAGCTATTTCTGCATCCCCATCTCTTAAGACACCTTCCATAAACATCATGTAATCACATTTGAATTGAGGATCCTTGTCCAATTTCCTTTTAAGATGCTTCAACCGTACTAATGCAAGCTTCTTATTATTTGGAAGTTGGGGACGAGCCTTAAAAGGAAGTGGCATCTCCAGATGACCACATTCATTGTGATAAACACCTTCCTTTAGAACCTGCAGAAACTGAACATCATCCTGAGATATGCACTTTTCTCCTAACTGACTATCTACAAAATCCAGCTCGAGGGCTCTAATAACAGCAGCAGGTGTCACAAGGGGAAGCTCCCTAACCGATATGCGGTTACATAGACCAGTCACATCCTTGGAGTTCACACCATGTGGAGTACCTCCTATGATGCTCCAGCCCAGGTCAGTCTTGATGGCATAAGGCTCTTCATCACCTCCATTGATGACCTGTCGAGGTGCCAATGCTCTGGAGCAATCATAGCCAATCAAAAGACCTACTCCACAATCCATTCGTGCAGGCATTTCATCAGCAATAACTTCTAGATGTCTCCACCCTCTAGCAGTCTCACAGGTGGGAATATGGGTGCGCTCAAAAGGAATAAAATCCCTTGTATAAACGGGAGGCAGGCAGATAGAGCGGTCTAAAGAAAACCCTCTCACTCGAAGTCCACAGACTCTCTGACTCTCCACAATGGAGTCCCTTCCCATCATAGTGGAAAGCTTTAGTTTTACTGGTTCCATTGATGCCCGCAAACTTTCACACACTTCCTGATCAATAAATGTGTGACTACTTTGAGTGTCTAATAAGGCATAAACAAGGATTTCAGACTCTGAGCCAGAAGACAGCCATACTGGAACAATCATTGTTGTACCCCTTTCTCCTCCATTCACACAGCATGATAGAGAGGATGTACTCTCTTCAGCCTGCAAACCCATCTGTGAGCGTAACTCATTTACTGGCTGACGATCTTCATGCAAAGGAGTTGGGTGGTGCTTCTTACATACAGCACATATGGACCGATTTCTACAATCTTTGGAGCCATGTCCCCTTCTTAAGCATGCAAAGCACAACTTATTCCCCATAACAAACTTTGTTTTTTCCTCCACAGGCTCTTGCATTAGTTTTTGACATTTATGAACTGAATGGCCATCTCCACAAAACATACATTTAACTAAATTTGTGCCATGCACCAGTGTGTTCTTCAAATTACTAGACTCTTTAGACTTGCTGTCAATAATATTGCTGGTATTGCCCATATCACATGCTGCATCTAAATCATTCATAGTGGTTGCCAACGTATTTACTCTTGAACGCTTGATCTCCTTGAAGGGCTTTTCTTCAGAGATCTTTAACGCATGCAACGATGACACAGGATTGCACGCTATGCGTGCTTCCTTTGAGACAAATGAAGCAAACTCACTAAAGCTTGGATAATCTTTATCTTGATCTAGTTGTTCTGTGACATACCGGTTCCACCTGCTCGTCACCCAGTTGGGAAGCTTGACCAGTATCTTCTGATTCTCTTCGCAATCATTCAGCACCTGAAGACCCTTGATATGCGGCATGGCATCACTACATGATTGCAAGAAGTCACTGAATTCTCTTAGCTTAACGTACTCTGATGCACCAATCTTAGGCCACCTATTAAGCTTCTCTCTAAAGGCACGTTGCGCCACGAAGGAGTGACCATATCTAGCATTTAACTTCTCCCAGGCTTGCTGATAGGCTTGTTCATCTTTCCTATAAAAACTACCTTTCAAAACTGATCTTGCTTCACCATCAATATACTTTTGCAAATAGAACAGCCTGTCTGCTGAATTCAGACACCGTCTCTCTATAAGAGCCTTAAAGGTTGTGCTCCACTCTATAAACTTAAGTGGGTCACCAAAAAATACAAAAGGTTCTGGAACGGGAAGTCGAGATAGGGCCATTGACTCTTGCAATGCTTGTACTACGGATACCTCACCTTTTGTGACTTGCGGACTCAAACTTGATGTTTTAGGAACCAGGGGACTGGGGTTGCTCACATCACTACATGCTGAACCACACTGCTGACTTCTTACTCTCAACTCCTCCTCAGTATACACTCGAAGCCTTGCTTCCATAACCTCAATGTCTCTACGATTTTCAAGCTTCTTCAATCGCTGCCTTTGTGCATCAATGTCAGCCTCCATTTCCATTTCTGCTTTCCTTGCAGCTAACAACGCGGCAGTCTCTGCTCTTCTAGCGGAAATGCTTGCAGACTCTGAAGAGGGTTTAGAATGATTACTAAAAACTGTGGCTCTAGAAACTGTGGATCCATATATGGACCTAGCATACTCACAATCCAACAACATACGCAATCTTGCCTTCTCAGCTTCGGCATCAAACTCCATGCCATCCTCCACTAAACGTACATTCATTATTTTGATCAAATCTGCAGTCACAGCTGAACATGCATCTATTTTTCTTCTAATTTCTTGACTTGGTACTGCTTGGAGTCGCATGCTATCATATAAGTTTTTCAATTCAGACTCTTTCTTCTCAACCCCATCCATCATGTCACACAAATCACTTTCAGAGCACTCCTGTTTTAACTTTAAACGAACCTCTCTGACATGGATCTTCCAATTCTCATATGCAGATATGAACTTGCTTTCCCTTTGGACCAGTTCTTGTGCTTTTAACTCCTGCATCTTTGGTGTTAAACGTTTATCACGAGAAGATTTTCTAATTTCATTGGTCTTTAATAAAGTAGAATTAAGCTCTTTAAGTCTTGCCTCAGATTTTTCAGTACATGTGGTACATGATTCATGTCGATTTCTCACAACACACTCATTAACTTGTAATGGAGATTCATTTTGCTCTGCTAAATCACCCTGAACTGACATTTTCGCTCTTAAAAATGTAACACTTTAAACAACAATACAACACATAATAAAATAACAGTCAATAACAGTGAAACTCTTAAATAGAGTAATGCCACTTAAATGTTTACTTTAAACACTATTTCAATTAAGCAAATTAAGAACCAATTGTCACTAGGACATTTCTTTCTTACATTGTTCTCTAATTATAGGCAGCTTTGTCTTGTAACAATTTTATTTTAACTTCTAAAACCATCCATTTACCAAAGATAACATTTAATATTTTATAGTCTGACCTGCTGATGCACGGATGAATCAGGCTGCGTGAGAAAGTCCTCCATCGGGATGTATCACAACTGTACGTAAAACCCGCAACAAACCACCGCGGAAAGACGCATAGTTGCACGCTGAAACTTGCAACAATCAGTCCTACGAAATGAGGCACCAGCTGCACGATGAACCCAGTTTGCAACACTCAAGGATCCAGGAATACCGCACTAGAATCGCGCGCCGAAGACAGCCGCCTCCATCACCGCAGGAAGCAGCCAACCACTCCGAAAGACCCAGACGCGAGAAGCCGCACGCTGAAGCCGAAGTAAACTTTGGTGGAATGGAATTAGGCCACGTTTTCACTGTAACTACTCGCTGGTCATTAAACAGTCCATGTTTCCAAAGTACTGATGTCCATTTGTTTTATTTATAGATATGGAACACCGTGAAAACTACATACAAACAGAAACACAAAAAATATAGTTTTACACACACATAACAATAAGAAGGACATCAATGCAAATAAAGAAATATACATAAATGAACATTTTTACCGTGTTGGCCTGGTTACCAGCAGTAGAATGGTGAAGAGCTCTAACAGGTGTATCTAAGTTCAAATCTCATCATTCAATTCGCAGCACTTCCAGGTTAAATCTAATCAGGAAGGTCACATGACCTTCAATTTAATAAAACTTAGCAGTACCACAAAATAAGCACATCAGAATTCATGCAATTGACACACATACACAATAATATTTAAATTGTAAAGTCTTAAAAATGCAAAAACCCTGATATTACAAATACCTCATACACAACCCATAAATGACCTATCAGTGTCAGCTACAGCTGTATTTATACCATTAAAACATCCTGCAAGTTTCATAGCTTAAAATGTCCTCCTCATTATACCCAGATACTGTAGCACATCTGATCGACATCTTTAAGATCCAAGAAAAAACATTTACGAGACAGTTGTCAGAGTTCATTGGTGATTTCAAACATAAATTTAAATCGTGAGCTAAGTGAACAGGTTTGGAGAATTTGATGTTTCCACATTCCAAGAGATACTTGCATGCCTGAGAGGCGTTTCAAAGATGGCCACCGAGTGATATGCCTTAAAGGGATGCACCTTCTCTTTCTGACATAGTCCACGCAAATTAATGAATCTATTGACAAAAGGACAAATGGAAGAGTGAAGGAACATTTGCTTTGATGCATTTAAACAGCGCGTTATTGCCTCTGAACAGACTTCAGAAAGATCTCAGTGTAAGTAACAAGTGGATGGTTTATTTATTTTTTTAATGGTATTGGAAGAATACATGTTTGTTCGGAGCATTTTTTGTTTTTGTTTTGTAACTTACAAGGCACAATGCTATGGAGAGTTTGCATATACTGTATGGAGAGTCCCGCAAGTAAAAGATTTCATGATGCTTTGTCTGTAAATGGTGTTGATACTGTTGCATATGCAACGGTGTTACCAATCAAAACCGTGGCCAATTTACCGACAAGCTTTAAAAGACCTGCCCCTTTAGACCAAGGGGCAGAATGAGGGTTGAAAATAAAGATGTATATTTTTTTGTGCAAAAAACTTTATTAAAGGGATAGTTCACCCAAAAATGAAAATTTGGTGTTTATCAGCTTACCCATAGGGCATCCTAGGGTGAATTTGTTACTTCAGTAGAACACAAACCAAGGTTTTTAACACCAACCGTTGCAGTCTTTCACTGTAAATGGGAGTCACGGCTAAAACACACAATAAAACAAACAAAACCAAATAAAACCCTGCGGCTCATGACAATACATTGATGTGTAAAGACACAATATGATCGGTCTGTGCAAGAAACATTATTTATATTGTTTTTTTTTTTTACCTCTGATTCACGCAATGTCCCAACTATTAGAACTCTCCTGAGCGTGTTCTCAGCAGCAGGTGCTAGGCGTCATCGTCTTCTTGTTTTATGGCAGATCGCAGACACTCCTAATTGAGATTGTAGATTTAGTGTCAATGGTCCATTTGAGAGATAGGTATAAGTCTGTGATCCACCATAATGCAAGAAGAAGAAGACGCGCCAAGAGCCTGCTGCTGACAAACACGCATAAAAGGACGTGCTCAGTTGAGTTCTAACAGTTAGCCATGATAAAAAATCTACGTAATGACCCCTTTAATCCCATTCCTTTCTAGGAACTACCATTATCCTCAAATGCCTCGTGAGTCGACAGAGATCTCATGCACGTGAGATGCAGCTGTACAATGAAACCCCAAGCTTTCCAGGTACTTCCTATCTCCAACTTTGTCCTTTGTCCCTGGCAACATATAAGCAAACATATGGTTAAAGTCAATCTTTAATGGAGATATATCATGGCTGGTTGGCTGGTTTTGGCCCCTTGCACTGGCTGTAACGTTTGGCTGAGCCAAGGGATTGTAGATTTCAATGAGATCCAAGAGGTTGTTTGGAAGACATGTTTCATGCAGTCCATTAACCAAAATTTCAGACCACATCTTTACTCGTCATATCTTGTCTCACACTGACTAAAAAAGTACAGTAGCCTTCTCCCAAAGTTTGAGTCCAAGATACCAAGATTAGACAAATGTCTAAAAGCCAGAGACGCTTAATGAGATCAATGTTTATTTTGTATGTTTAATAGAAATTATAGTCTGTTCTGTATTTGGTACACACACACATGTGTGTGTTGAGGTTCTCTGTTGTAATTTACTATAGTGGTGTTAATGGAAGCAATAAAATTGTTTACATGGATTCCTTTGAACGTTAATGAGTTAATCTTGTTCTGAGGTCATATCTCTTAATAAGTGCCGATCTCTCGTGAGTATGCCTGGGTTAACTCTGTAATGAGTTTATAAAAGAGTCTGTGCTCATGTTGTTGGATTTATTTACTTGGCTAATTATTCCGCAGGTGATAGTATTGAGTATTTACTGTGAGACCTTCTGTGAAGCGTCAAAATTTGCCAAAATTTGCACTGTGTCATCTTGTCAATATATGCAAATATTTACATTCGATATATATATATATATATATATATATATATATATATATATATACATATATATATATATACATATATATATATATATATATATATATATATATTTTTTTTTTTAATTTATAATCATTGTAAATTGTATTAATATCTGATCATATTATTTATACATTTATTTAGCATGTTAAAAAGTAAATATATATATATATATATATATATATATATATATATATATATATATATATATATATATATATATATATATATATAAATGTTTTATGTAATATTATTCATAAGAAGAAGGAATGATTATACATGTATAATTTATTTACTTATTTTTCTTATATAAGATTGAATATTTGTTTATTTCTATAAATGACTCTATCAATTTTCAAGGCGAATAACTTTCTCTTTGGAAACATTTTTATGCATTTATGTCAGTAACAGATTCCTGGGGAAAGACTTTGTGAAACTTTTAGTTCATCCCATTGTCACTAAAACAACTGAATTTTCTAAGAGGAAGGAGAAACGGCTTCATTAGTGTCGCCCCCCTCCTGTGTGGCGAATTCAAGCTCGATTTAGAGCAATTACTTGAGCAGAAACCGTCTGTCAATCATTCTTAAGGGGGAAGAGTCCCGATGAATGAGCTCCTGTGTAATCCTCTGCTGTTATTTCCCTTCTGAAGAGACACACACACACCAGCTATCTGTCCAGCAGAATCCAGGAGAGAACCTCTGTGCATTGGTGTATGTTTTCATGCTTAAAGTGAGAGCAGTCGAGGTCATTCGGGGCGTACAGTAGCAGACGGAGGCGTGCTCATCACCCGCTTGTGACCCGCTGCTGGGGGAAACAGGTGGATGCGGGTCAGACCGGAGACAGAAAGAGCACGGAGCATCTCGTGTCAGAGGTATGTCCCATGCTGTGGTCAATCTGTGCTGAGGAAACTTTCTCCCAAAGCACTCTTCAATTATATGTCATTCTTGTGTTTTGATAATGTACATGATAAAATATATAATTGCTATAATATTTATATATGCAATTATAAACATACATGTAGATATAATAAAAACATTCAATAAATAATATGGTAATATAATATTTTATGTTTAATAATATACATGGTAATACATAAATCAAAAATGAACATAATTTGTTTATAAATATTTACGTTTACTTTCATATTTAACAATCTACATTATTTCTTTGTAAACTCAGTTTTGGGGGTTTAGATGTTATTTAAATCTGAATTATGTATGTATTACACATTCGTCAGATTATCAGTATATTATATAAATGTTATGTTAATGTTAATGTCTGTCATATGCCAAGATCCTATGGCTTTCTGAGAAACATTAACAATGCAGACATTATATTGTGTGTAGTTATATGCTGTGATACTAATTGTGCATGTATTTGCCTTTTTAACTTTTTTACATTATCTGTAAAAGTTGATAAAAAGAAAGTGTAGCTAGTAGAGCTTATTTGATCTTACTTAGCTTATTAAACTATAAGTATTAATGCATGAGACCTTATTAGGACACTAATAAGCTCATGCTAATTGAGAAATCGTTCTGAAGTTTTTTAGTACACTGATTTTTAGTCTGTTTTTATGTCAAAGATTTATTGTATTTACAAAGATTGTGTCACTATATGCTTGAGTATTTATTAATTATGTATATTAGTTGGGGATGATTTTTTTTACCTGAAATATGAAGAACTTGGCTTCTAAAACATTATTTAATGCACTTGTTGATTTTAGTCTCTCTTTGTTGATTCCAACCAGGTAAAACCTGTCCGTTTTGGATTCCTCCATCAGATCACGTGGATTTCTCCCTTGTACGGCTCCATCCCAGCATTCGAATGCATTTATCACTGGACACTATGAACATGGTGGATGACAGCTGTCTTTCACCCAGTAACTTCCACGAGATGGTCAAAGCAGGGGGCGTAGCGGTGGGCACTCGTGTCCACAGCATAGATGTCATCCTGGGCTTCAGCAAGGACCAGGACCCTTTGCTCAACCCTGGAGGCAATGATGTAGCACACAAAGTTGGAGATGAAAGTCTTGGAGATCTAGGGAAGCGGGAACAGCGGGTACAACCCTACGGGCACCTGCCACCCCTCAGGGATGGTTCGGAGCAACCTGCATTTCACAGTGAGTTCTTCATAGGTCAAATATCAAGTGTTTCTAGCAATTACTCCTGAACTAGCCTCATATGATGGTTATTTAGTACATTAAGACACACTGTTACTAAAACCCAGAGACAGACACAGGCCAAGTTCTTATGCTGAGCCCTCCTGTCAATTTTAAGGTAACAATGGCAGCTCGCCAGGGCATTAGCATCGAGCGTCACCTTAAGAGACCTAAACGAAAGTCTGACGCCTACTTTACATAACTTACAAAACCAGTGGCACAGTTACCTAGATACTTTCTGTTAAAATGCCATCAGTAGTTTCAAATAACGCTATGGATTGCAGAAAGATGGACATCCTAAAGAGGATGATTGTTTTGCTAAGAAGTTGTTCTTTCATTGTGGTGTTGACATCAACGTTGCCTCAGTGTTTCACCTAACAATCCTTAGTGAAAATGTAGAAGACTGTTTAACATGCATTAGGATTATAGCTCAGATCATTTGGTCTTGGAAGAATCTTGAGAAATGGTTGACGTCTCAGACTTTGATTTTGACTTGATTTTTTTCTTTTTTTTATCTGAGAAAGTGTTGCAATTATAAAAAGATCTTGGTTTATGGGATATGTTTTGGCAGAGGTGATATGCCAGGCTAAAGTATGTCTAAATATATAGAGCGATCACATTCTCATGTCTTTTCAAGGTCCTTTCAAACCTGAAAATAATTTGGCAGTGGGACACATCCCCTTGAGGAATTCCAGTAATCTGCTCCAATCTTAAACAAGATTGCACAACTGTGCATGCCGACATAATCATTTTTCCATTCTGCGCTATTTTTTTCCCCCCATTGGGCTTATTATCCATTATGCTTCTTAGTCCTGTGATGAGAGAATGTCTTGCATGACCCAGAGCCATGACAAGAGACAAGTCATTCTGTTATTCTGACTCAAACGGGACAAGATCCTTTTGAATGGTTTGAGCCTTTGAGATCGATTGTCCTCATTTGAAGCAAGCTGTCTGAGCATTTATATAGGGATGTCTTGAATCTGACAGGCGTTGTGCTGATCCTTGAACCAGCATTGACTCTTGAATGTGTGAGTTCAGTTTATTGCGTGTTAGCTTGTTCCTGTCTGATCATTAAAGCCTTTACTTCTAATGTCGCCAAAGTGAGGTGTTTTCTTGCATTGTTTACTGTGTTAGCCATTCTAACAAACTTAAATTGAGATATTATGCATTTTATGTCCACTATGGAGAACTGTATTCAGATAATCAGAAAATCTGTGTTCATTAGCATACACTTCTCCCAAAGTGTGAACTTACTATGTGCTGATTGCAAGGACAGTCACCGCAGGAAGCTTAAATCTGCAGTGAAGTGTCTACAAGGACACAGTAATGATAAGGGTTCACTTCACAGTCCAGTTCATTGGTTGATCTTATCTGGGACTTAACCTGCAGCAGTTCAGTTATTAGTACAACCTGCAGCATTTCATTACTAATTTAAAAAAGCTAACCAATAAAAGTGTAGTGCTATTATCGATGTGTAACACATTTAACATTTTTAAATAGTTTTTGTAGATTTCTGTTGATTTTCAGAACTGAAAATGTGGAACATGCTCTAGTAGTTGGGCTTCACGATACTATCGCCAATTTAATGTTAACAGTTATCTGTCTAGCATGTACACAACATTGCAGCTATTGTTAATATTTACTTGTGCAGTTAGCATGTGTTCTGAGCTCGTTTACAATTGGACAGCAACAACTTAAAGAGTATATCAACTCATCTTGTGAGTGCATTGCACAAATCCACTTGCCCCGATGACCAGAATTTTATTGGAATTAACTGAATTAGCTTGACAACTGCCAGTAGGTCTCTCCAGTTTATCCAGGTAAAGCTTTTCCTAGAAACATAACCTTATGTTGAGGACATGGGTTAGAATCAACAGAAGCCCTTAGGTAGATTAGGGCCTGGTTTATGAGGAAACTATCAGGGGAATTAACAGGCTACATATGTTTCTGCTTGGATTATGGGATGGGAAACCCTCAGTGAAAGCCCTGCCTACCATCAGTGACATTAAAATGCTTTAGTCCAAGCCTGTTTGTTACAAGAGATTTTGGCCAGGAGTATTATGGGATTAGAATCTCGGTTTTGGAAACACCATATCAGTAATGAATTACATGCAGTCCGTATTTACCATTCGTAAGCAACAGAGATCATATTATTCATCTTCTTAATTTAACTTCAATGTGAAATGGTTGTGTGGTGTTAGTGGTCGAGAATCAGGTCTGGTAACAACGAAGTTGCTAGTTCAATTCCAAAATAAGTTTGTTTCCTTGAATATGACTCTAAACCCCTGGTTGCTCCAGTTGGAGTGTGATCTTGCAATATGTTTAGTTCTATTGAAACTTCATGTTAAAGTCTGTCTAACATGGACTCTCAAGTTATGTCTTTTGTTCTTCTGTCACCCGTGGCTTTAGATTCTGACATATTCTCCAATAAGTGTGACGGGGAGTTGGACGATCTACGGAAGTCCATTGAAAGTGACAGCAAGTCTCCAGATTCAGCCGATGCGGAGCAACCCAAGAAAAAGCACCGCCGCAACCGCACAACCTTCACTACGTACCAGCTCCACGAACTTGAGCGAGCCTTCGAGAAGTCCCACTACCCTGATGTTTACAGCCGAGAGGAGCTGGCCATGAAAATCAACCTCCCTGAAGTTCGAGTACAGGTGTGTTTCAATCTCTTTGTGAAATTAAAAGTATCAGTTTCAGAGGAGATCATACCGTGTTGATAAAACCCCTCTCTTTTCGGGAACTGGTATACTGGTCCCTATCATGAGATGCTGGAGTTCTGGTTTCTCCTCACCTGGTTGCTCAACAACTTGCTTAAACTTCCTAACCAGCAAGGCCACATTCATTGATCACCTTAAACAAGAGCCAGCTTATATTGCAAGGTCACTATATTCAAGCAGCTTCATCGACAAGACAGAGCAGCACTAACCAGAGTTCATGCTGATCTCAGCTGGTCCTTTCCGTAGCGTTTCTAAACATCATCCATGACTTAAATCCAACTTTGGTTGTTCCCCAGTAAGTTTGGGAAACAAGTAGTTTGATAGCACAGATGCTTTATGTGAAACACTATCTTATTGACTTTGGATTGCCATAAAAGATTGATTATTTGAGGTGTATGTGTTCGCCCAGGTTTGGTTCCAGAATCGCAGAGCCAAATGGAGGCGACAGGAGAAAATAGACGCCAGCACTATGAAGCTTCATGACTCCCCCATGCTCTCCTTCAACCGCCCGCCAATGCACCCCACCATGGGCCACATGAACAACTCGCTGCCCCTTGATCCTTGGCTGCCCTCCCCTCTCTCCAGTTCCACTCCAGTGCACAGCATCCCAGGGTTCATGGGTCCTACACAAGGACTACAAGCGGGCTATGCCAATCATGGTTTCCTTAGCCCAGCCCAATCCATGGCCCAAAGCATGCAGCCCATGGCGCCACCTCCATACCAATGCCCTCCACCCTTCACCGACAGATACCCTCTGGAGGACGTAGATCAGCGCAGTTCAAGCATTACCGCACTGAGGATGAAAGCTAAGGAACACATCCAGTCCATGGATAAAACCTGGCCACCCATGTGCTAAGACAGGGTACATCTCTCTTTAGCTTCGGGCCTTCATATTTCTTGGTTACTAATTGGCACTGAAGGTTACTCAAGAATCATGTTTCTTGTATTGGATGGTTATCTTATTCTCCAGGTCAGAAAAGTTGGGCCAGCAAAATGTAGGCGCTAAATGAATTGTGTGCCATTTATTTATTTTTTTTGCAACTGGATGTAAAAACAAACAAACAACAATGACAACAAAAAACAACTTCCAAGCCACTGATGAGTTTGGATGAGGAAAAACATTCTGTTCCATATATTTATTTGTAAGGCACACACTGGCACTGTTTATTTCTTTACTATCCTTACAAGTTTAATTGGTGTTGGAGGGATTTCTAAAACCAGAGTTACTGGGTGTGTTTTGCATGACATGACCTCTGTCTGCAAATTCACACTTCCCCCTGAATGACTGGTCTAGATGTTTTGGGTTGAAACAAAAGATAAATATGGTCAGTGGTTAGAGAAGACCTCTTAAACAGGCAGCTGATTTGATCAAAACCCCTCTGTTTGATCACAAAGGCAAGGACAAGGGACAGAAATGATTGGTTTTGGGGGGAACGTTTGTATGCTTCAGTGTTCATTAGAGGCAAATGTTTATTGGCAGACCCATCTCCTGTACGTGCAGAAGAGCAGAAGGGGAAACCATCACCCTTTAATGACTCCCCTTTGTTTGGGATACTTGATCAAGGTCTGATCTTTTTGTTTCAGCTTTTTATAGGGAAAGACTGTCAGAGACTGTCACTTTAAGACTCCAAACAAATCAGAAGGTTTTTAAGATAAAAACACCATCATTGTGCTTTAAGTCCCATTTTATGATGACTCACAGAACAATAAACCTTCAAAACAGACCTGGCTTCAAACGACCACTGTCATGTCCCACAAACACACAAGTGGGATTCGCTGCTTATTTTTAAAAGGAAACTCACTCAGTTCGTGTTGCCAGGGTTTTTGTAGCAATAAATCATGTGTAGGTGTGTTTGACTAACAAAGTTAGACATTTTGAGTCCTGTCAGGAAAGGTATTAAACTTTCAGATTAACTGAATTATTCATTTGAACAAACTATGCTTACTAATAATGTTTTAAGATTAGCTGTATAAGGATGTCAGGGATGAAGAGTTTGTAGGTGTTATAAATATATACAGTTGATTAAACTGTATGAGCCAGTTGTTTTTTATTTAATGTTACTTCCCACATTTCTTTCATGATGCCCTTTGGGCCAATGTTAGTTTACAGTCTGAATCTATGTTTAGATGACTTACACAGTTTGAATAATTGCAAAGCCAAACTTAGACAGCAATATGACAATCATGAGTAATTTAAATGAGTGAATGATGTTTTTTGTTCAAACGTACAAATGTGGTTCTCATGTTTATAATGTGTCCTAGACGTTTTTACAGTTACCTTTGAATAAAGCAGAGAAATGAATGTCCACAAACGTTCCTGAAAAATAAACGAATCTAGTTTCTCAGTGATCTGCTGTCGACTCGTCCATTACTGGGAAGGTTGTGGTTGAACTATAGGAAAGACTGTCGATTTCCTAACCCCCTCCTGTCTCTGTTTCCCCTGACCCATGGCGCCGAGCCAGCCTGTTAGGAAGATGAGGTTCCAGTCAATCAGCCTGGCCCCTGGAGGGGGCATTGGCCTCGGGGGCCGCTGTTCCCTAATTGCCTCCTGACGCTGCTGTTCAGGCACATGTTCAGAGTGCCTGGTGCTCGACTGTATTCATGATGTGTGAGCAATGCTCTCGGACAGATGGGACACTACGGGGGCCATCTGGGGCCCCAAAAATCATGTGCTGGGAAAAACACAAAGGGGTGTGACCATGGGTTCTTTCGTGTTGTACAGTTTCATATGATGATTACCAGAATGCAGAAGGTGTGGACTTGCTTTTGTCCAGTTTTTACATTTGGGGGGAGAAATAAACCAACAAAAATTCCATAGGCTTTAAGAAAGGACACAAGCTGAGGGCAAGTAAGCAACCACCCAGCACACCCTAACTTGATATAAAGCACTCCAAAAACATTTGCTAATCCATATGAACCAATGTTGGTGGTAACGCATTACAAACTACACAATTTATGTAATCAGATTACTTTTCCAAGTAACTAGTAAAGTAATGCATTACTTTTAAATTCACAACAAAACATCTGCGTTTCTTTTCAAATTCATAATGCAAGATACTTTACTTTCCATTTCCCCGTGTTGAGAGAAATCAGGAGTGAAGTGCCTTCAACCTTATTCCTTCAACCTTATGCTTATTAACTTCACTTTTGGTGCAAAAAGGCACAGTTTACAGTTGCCAAAATTATAACCTTTGGATTTTTTCGTTATAAAAAAAAAAACAAATAAGCAAGACCAGCCCATATGAGAAAATGTAACGTAAAAGTAAAGCAATGCATTCCATTACGTAAAAAGTAATTAGCGTAATTAGTCACTTATTTATCAAATAATGCAAAATTGGTAAACACCAAGAACAACCAAGAACCATATACTGTATTTCTACAAAAAAACTTTAACAACCTAGCAACCACATAACACTCAGAAGAGTTTAGTTAATGATGGCAACACCATATATTAAGGTTCTACAAAAAACATATTAGTACTGTGGCTGAACCTAGCAGTGATCAAGGGTGGGAAGGCTGCTCATCAAGGTTAATGATGGAGAAAATCCCCCAATTAGAGCTGTTTCCCGCAGGCCAGGATGAGTTCAGCGTGAGGATTAGAGAGCGAGCAGCCACTGACCGCTGCACATCTTGGCAGACAGGCGGCTGGGTTGTGGCTAGGCATGCGTTCGGCTGGACTGGCACAAAGGAATCATGGGAAAGCAGCAGTTCATCCACCGCGAAAAGCTTTGTTCGCCAGGCTGAGGGGAATATGCTGTTTCTCCACTCTCATTGCTTTGAATGTGGGTCAGTCTGTTGTGTCTAAAATCCGTTTTATTATCTCACGTTCAGTTCACAGGGTTTTTTTAGTAGGTTAGATGCTTTAATAAATAAAGTTGTGTTTGACTAAAGCTAAAAACTGCCAGGGCGACATGTCATCCAGGCCTGAAACTTTCAAAATTGTATGAATGCGTAAAGTTTTTCCTCAAGATCATCTTTTAAAAATGCCTCCTCATGAACTGACTGAAAACATATTCCACAAGCCAATCAACAATCAAGCCTCCAACGACTCAATTAATTGCATAATCTATTATTTTGCTCCCTCCACATGGCGCAGGCTGAAGTTAAGAGGCTGATGGGGATGACGCGTTCCTCGAAGGGGATAATACGGGAAGCGAGCGGAATTAATGGGGTTTGATTAAGCGAGGTTTTCAATAGGACACAGCTCTTTTCACATGACATAATTAGAGGTCATGGAGAATGGGTGGGAGGTGAAGGGCTGGATCTGAGGCCTGGCGCCAGTATTCTTCTCATCAGTGCAAGTGAAAAGGGTTTTTTGTCATCCTTTGTAAACATGTGGAGTGCTGATGATTAGTAGGACAGTTGGAAATTAAACATTTATAGACATTATAACCTATATGGGTGAATCTTCAGTTAGGGCACGTCTTCTGTGCTCTAAAAATGAATTTTTATTGTGTAGCTTCCATGATTTATAATCAGAAAATCCTTCTTTTTTTTTTCTTTTTTTTTAATAAGAACTTTGAACTATGATGAATGGTTGAATTTGAAATGTTATAAATGTCAAGTTGTCACATTATATGCTATCTATGTGTAATTAATATAATTTTAATAAATGTTATAATATAAAAAAATATAATACAATATAATATAATATAATAAATGTTAATTTATAAACTGCACAAATTATTTTGTTTTTAATTAATTACTAGTACAATCACACTGTGCATTTTTTAAAATAACATTTCTATTGGGCAAAACTTTTACTGTGCATGATAAACTGTTTTTTTTACAGTTTATGGTGACACATACATAACCCCATTAATATATATATATGGGTCATTTGCATTATAGGACGATATTTCTTACCTGTTGATTGGCTCATTAACACAAAGTTCCTGCCACCTACTGGAGTAACTTTGAATAAGTTGAAAATTATTCACTGTTCCGATGTGCTCAAAATATCTCAGTCTGGTGACACCTGTTCTATGCAATATATAATATAATATAATATAATATAAATATAATATAAAACACAGTGCAGTAGTATTTTCTACATTGGATGTCTCATTCAACCGACTCGTTCAACCACACTGATTCACGAACCAATCACTGCAGTCATGTGTTTGCTCAAAGACACGCATCTATTTTGGCTCATCTTGGAGCTAATTTCATTGACAGAGCAGCAGAAGTTACAAAATAACTGACCATATTCCATCTAAATATAAGATATTTTAAATTAATTTCAAACCAGAGAATGTGAGGGGAGATGCTACACACATTTATTTATCAAACTTCTGAAATATACATATATACTGTATATAAGCTACTATATAAAAAAAATACATCTGAAAAACTTAGTTCAAAATGTTTGATTCTTCCAGACGTCATAATTCAACTCCTGAGGATCATTTGCATTGTGATTTTATTCACATCATATCATTTTACTGCAGAATTTGTTGACATATAATGACGTATTTGTGTTCATGTGCTATTTGAACACACAGTACTACAAACAGGCTTTTGGTGTTTACATGATGGGTCAGTATTATTCTCGGGATAATCGACAGCTGGACACAGATACTGTCAATAGAGCTCATGCTGTATTGAACCCAGTACATTCCTTTAATATTCAAGTTTCAGTTATTTCACTGCTCATGTGACGTTGCTTAATCGGCAAAGGGTAATGCAGTGTACATCTGGTTAAAAGATCTGTGAGAACTTCCTGTTTGTCACTCTGATCATTAACCCTTTGTGTGATCATAGGGATAATGTGTATTTGGTCCTGCATACAATTTTTTTTCTTTTCACAGCTATGTTTGTGTTTGTATTTGGATTAGATGTGGACATTCAGAAATTCTGAACATTGATTCACCTGTGCAGGTGTTTTACACACCCAACACTGTCTTCCTGTTTTACAGGTAAAGTCAAAAGTAAATTTATTTATACAGGCTCCATTTTGTGTAAGGTAACAACATGGAGAACACCAGGAAAGAAAAGCTGTTTGTGAATAATGTGAAACCGTTTGAGAAAAGTTTGGTTTAATGCTTCTGTCTAGATACTGAGGGGATTTATGAACTGAATGAAGTTTGTGTTTGAGGATCTTCATTGTTGAGACAGAGGTAGGTTTGAACAAACACTTTTAGATTCATTATCATGTATTAGTAAGTCAATATGAGTCTGTATTTGTAGATACTTGTTATATTCTGTTGTATTGTAAAAGAACTTTCAATACGACAGACAGAAATAGGCCTAATTAAAATTTCAGGTAACACTTTCTATTAAGCCCGTATTTATAATACATTATAAGGGCATTCATAAGGCATTATAATAAATACATAATGCATTATAAATAACCTTAAAATATGTTAACTATGTTATATGTTATATGTTAATATCTCAACTAATGAATAATCATAACAACAATTATGATACATAATACCTATGTATTTGTGGTTTGTTAGTTTATGAGTATGATTATTTATAACACAATGAACACCATATTAAATCTACTTCATTTTCAGTAATGGACTGTATCATATCTTGACATTGTTTAAGATCTGCACAGTATCTTACTACAGCTTTGAGCGGTTAGATGTTGAGTGTTATTTGAGTGTTTCCTGTGGACATAATGTTAATTAATTGTTATGAGCTTAATACTCAACAACGGAAAAAATCCAATGTTTTATATGGTTACATTTTATTTAGATTGGCCCTTTAATCAATCGACTATAAGCAATTTTGCAACTACATGCCAAGTAACTCATTAGAGTATCAGTATGCTCAAAAATGGTCGAATCTAGTATGGCAGCAAATACATTTATATTCAGTTGATTTGTTGGTTGACCATCAAAATAAAGTGTTAGCATATATTTACAGGAGCACACAAACTAATACTCTGATGACTTTAGTTGATATGTAGTTGCAGAGTTACTTATCAACAGCTCTTTAAAGGTACCATCAAAGTAATCAAACTGATTTCCAATAAAATAGTTCAAACCTAATATGTCATAATTACACATTCATCTGATCTGATATCTGATCTTATGGCTGTTTGAGATCATTTTATTATTATTACTACTTATAAGTGGTCTTTGACCGCTTTAAGTAAAGTAGCATCAGAAAAATGTCAAGATATGGGACTTATAATATATACAAAGTGGACGCAACATGTTACTTTTGTTATAAATCTGTAAAAACTGTTATAAATCTATAAAAAACTGTTCTTATAAATATTCATGAGATGATACAACATATTGTAAAGTGTTTTATAATGCATTATGCATTCATCATAATGCCTTAAGAATGCCCTTAAAATGTATTATAAATACGGGCTTAATAGAAAGTGTTACCAAATGTTATACAGTAGTATTTGGTTGAAATGTAAAGAGGGATTCATTAGAAATGAAATGTACAGTAGCAGCTGAACTGACTGAATCTCATGATCAAGTCATACATGGATTCAGACACTCAGACTGATTCTAGGTTCTGTTTCTGAATCTATTGAATTTGGGTTGATTGAACAGCTTATGATGGGTGAATTCATCCAAAGCTTAGTGATTCAGAGTTTGAATGTATTTACAAGAAAAATAAAAGAAGGTGTCAGAAAAGTACACTTGGTTTCAATATAGGTAAATTAGACGTGAAAGCATGGTATAAGAATTCAGATTTTTTATTATTTTGTCTAAAGAAGTCAATTCATTCATATATTTATTGTCTATTTCTACAGCACTGTCTTTAAAATGAGTCTCTGTTGAGAAGAGAGAGGATGAGGAGGATGTTCACTTACATAAGCAGAATCTCCAGAATCCAGCTGTGTGTCTATGAAGAGTGAAAGATCCATGAGCAATCCTCCTGATCTCAGTGATGGAGCAGTGACCCCTGACACATCTGTGATGTGAGAAAATCAATAATCCACTTTCAGCTTTACAATATTTAAAAATCTGAGATAAAACAACAAAACATCTGTTCATGATCATCTAAAACAAGTATATGGTGCAATATTTTTCATTAATAAAGGCTGCAAATTATTTTAAATAAATTTTAGTTGTAGCTTCATTTAAAAAAATATGTACAGCAAAAAACAGTAAATATGCGTGATGTCGACTACCAAATTGATTTTTTGTGTGTTGTGTGTGTTTTTTTTTTTTTGTGAATGTAGTGTTGTGTCAAATTAGAGCTTAGAGTTTTGTGTGCTATAGAATTTTATGATTTTCTTTCCTGCTTTTCTCTCTTGCTTTTTCACTGTGTTTCTGTTCATCTCTGTTTCTGCAGAGTGAAGAGAGAAGATGTGATCAGATCAGTAATGCCCCGTCTGACCTGCACTGACTCTGACTTTCAGATGCTCATCAGACAGAGAGTCAAAGAGCAGCACAAAACCAGTATGAAGCACACGTATGAAAGCTTATTTGAGGGAATCAGACTAGAAGAGAATCAAACCCTCTGAACAGGATCTACACAGAGAGCTGTACATCAATAGAGGGAGAGAGAGAAGGAGTGAATGAAGAACATGAGGTTTTTTACAGATGGAGAGAAAACAGCCAGAACACAAGACACTCCAGTCTACTGCAATGACATCTTTAAACCCCTTACATCAACTAAAATATGACAAAAACCCAATCATCAAGACTGTTCTTACTAAAGGCATCGCTGGAATGGAAAACCATATCTGTGCAAAAGTTTATTCTGGACTGGGCCGAGGAAACGCCAATCAGGATTTAGATTTATGTTTGTGCTTCCTTTCGAGAGGGCTGAACTTGATCCGAGATCATCAGTACAGTCTTCACAGACTTCTGCTGGACTTTCATCCTGAACTTCAAGATCTGGACTCACATATTTATGGAGGGAATGTAACGTTGTGTTCATTTTTGATGGTCTGGATGAAAGCAGAATCACACTGATGTTTTCAGACGCTCAGAAAGTTAGTGATGTGAATGAGTTTTCATCAGTGGGTTTGTTAATGTCAAACCTCATCAGAGGAGAGCTGCTTCCCTCTGCTCTCATCTGGATCACCTCCAGACCAGCAAGCAGCCAATCAGATCCCCTCCA
>NW_020526492.1:0-23929 GCF_003368295.1 Carassius auratus | reverse complement strand
CACACAACTTCGGAGAGGTATATTGAACTCTGCTGCTTCGGGCTCCAACAAGTTTTAAGGTGAGGTCTTTTAATTATTTATTTTGTTATTTATTGTTGTATATTTATTGTTGTTTTAAGTTTTTAGGCTGTTGGTGCCTCCATCATGTCGGCTGCCCGTGCCGGCGTGCGGAGGCACCACAGCGTGCGTTTTTTATTCAGGCAGGGTGAGGGGAAGCTCCTGGGAATGTCCCGTATGGACTTTTCCAGGAAGCTGATCCAAAAGACCCTAGCTTTTAAATGTGATGACCTGAATTGTTTGATGACTCTGCCCTTGAACAAAGGATTTGATGTTAGTTTTAAAACCGCTTCCCTACTTAATGACTTTTGGCAAAGGTTTGAATCAGTTAAAGCCCAGTTCTCCATGTTCACTGTTGAGAAACTTTCTGATAACACACTTAAAACTGTGATTGTCAGGATGTTCAATGAAACCGTGACTGGAGATGATATTTGTGTTTGGTTGGGTAGATTTTGCACTGTTCGAGGCCAGCCTGTCAAAGTGTTAGATGAAGATGGCATTTGGACATGCTCCTGGCGAATTCCCATTAAACAATGGGAAGACGCTGGGGGCTACCAGGGCCTGAAGCATCTGCCTTCCATGATTGTGCTCGGAGAGAACAGAGGCTACATACATTATCAAGGAATGCCCAAACTCTGCAGAAAGTGTGGAAGGTTTGGTCATTTATCTGAAGCATGCCAAGAGTTAATCTGTGGGAAGTGTAGAGAAATTGGTCACAGTTTTGATGACTGTACCAATGGCAGACGGTGCAATCTTTGTGGAGAAACAAATCATCTCTACAGAGACTGCCCTAAAAGTTTTGCCAACAAGCTAAAAATGGCCGCCCCACATGGGCAACAAACGAAGGAACAAAGGAGAGAGGAGGCGGTCCCTGAGGTTTTGGCGGGAATTTCAAATTCCCAGCCGGCCTCAGGGATTGGGCAGGAAGGAGGAAGTGGGGCGGCCACAGGGGCGGAGGCAACGGAACAGGAAATGGTAATGGAAGGAAAGGAAAGTGAGGAAGAATCACTGGTAACAGTTTCGGATGGGGTGGAAGAATCCACCGGGAGTGAGACAGAGTGTTCACTCCCTAATGCTCAGGTGCAAAAAAGACCTGCGGGGTCTCCTCTGATTGTAATGGAGGAGAAAAAATCTAGGGCAGCATATAAGCTCGATAGTTCCGATTCGGTAGATCTGGAGCGCATGTGGCCCCTAGAGTCCCCAAATGAGGTTTCCTTTTTGCACATTAAGCTAACAGCATCATCGCCAAAGGAGCCACAAGAGGTTCCCTCTGTGGCCTCTGAAGCGACAGGCATTTGCCCTCCAGACCTCAGCTCATCTGGGGAAAAGGAAAGACAAATGCTACAAGATGTAACATGATTTTAATCATATTTTTGTAGTCTTTTTCTTGTCTTCTGTTTTAAATGCCTCATACCTTTTTAACCCTACTGCTCATGGCCCTCACCATCTCTACTATCAATGTCAGAAGTGTGAGGTCCACCATTAGAGCACAGAGTATTTTGTCCTTTTTAAAATCTTTTAAGTCAGATTTGTTTTTATTACAAGAGTGTTCTCTGCCCTTTTTAACTAGGTACACAAAAATGGAAGAGCTATGGTCCGCAGGAGCCTCCATATGGAGCGGATCAAATTTTAACAAAAACGACGGAGTTGCGGTTTTAATTAATAATCCTAACATCTTGGTGAAGGGCAGCACTGTGGTGAGGCAAGGCCGGGCACTTTTAGTAAATCTGACCTTTTTAGACAGGGATTTTAATGTTCTTAATGTATATGGTTTTACGGAAAAGAACGAAAGATATGAGCTTTTAGAAGACTTGCAACCCCACATGCTAGGTAGGGCTCCCCTAATGGTAGCAGGGGATTTTAATTGTGTTTTATCTAAAACAGACAGGAAAAGGGTAGGGGAGGATTTTAGAGTGGACAAAACGTCGGTTTTATTGCAGGGTTTAGTCAGAGATTTTAATTTAGTCGACTGTTTTAAAATTTTGCATCAAAGAGAGGAGGGCTTCACCTGGTTCAGTGGTGATGGTACCAAAGCCTCTCGAATCGACTACGTGTTTACAAGGGACTGCCCGCCAACCGATGCTACATTAACCCCCCTTTTTTTCTCTGATCACATGATGCTGTCTTGCACCCTTTCACTGCCCATGGGTGTGACGGTAGGGGGAGGGCTGTGGAAGCTGAACTGTTCCCTGTTGGAAGACAAGAATGTAATTTTAGAATATAGGGAACAGTTCAGCCAATGGCAGACCCTCCAAGACTTTTATGATACACATGCACAGTGGTGGGAGATGGTAAAGGACCGGACGAGACAGTTTTTTAGAAAGATAGGGAAAGAAAAGAAGAGTAGGGAAAAGAAATGCATGTTGGGGTTGCAAAAAAGACTACAAAGGTATTTTAATCTTTTAAATAATGGTTTTGATTTTAACAATGAAATCCAGGATGTAAAAAAGGAAATGTCAGTTTTAGCCAATATAGAAAGTAAAGGGGTCCTTTTAAGAAGCAAAGAGAGAGAAATTGAAGAAGGGGAAAAGTGTACCAGATATTTTTTTAAGAAAATAATAACAAGGGGTGGGGGGTTAACCAGGGTTAAAACAGGGGATAGGGAGGTTAACACAACAAAAGAGATTTTAGAGGATGTGGAAAAATTTTATGGGGCTTTATATAGTTTTAAAAAGGTACACTCAGACACCGTAAAAGAAGTTTTAAATTTTGTTGAGAAAAGGGTCGACTGTCAAAATGAGATTTTAGCCCAAGATTTGAACATTTTAGAAACCCAAAAAGCTCTTGGAGGTTTTAAAAAGGGGAAGTCCCCAGGAGTGGATGGACTTCCCCTGGAGTTTTATCTAACATTTTGGGACATTTTAGGACAAGAGCTTTTGACAGTTTTTAAAGAGTTTGAGACCCTCGACAGACTTCCAGACAGTTTTAGAATAGGGATAGTTTCTTTACTTCACAAAAAAGGTGACCGGACTGACTTAAAAAACTGGAGACCCATAACACTTTTAAATTTCGATTATAAACTTTTTAGCAAAGTTTTAGCAACACGCATGTCAACTGTTTTAGAGGACGTGATTCACCCGGATCAAGCTTGTTCTGTGCCCGGAAGAAAGATAACAGACAACCTAGTGCTGATTAGAGACGCCATCTGTTACGCGAGAGACAGAAATATTCGGCTAGTAGTCCTAAATTTAGATTTTGAAAAAGCATTTGATCGAGTCTCGCACCAGTACCTCTTCCAGGTTCTGGAGAAAATGGGGTTTCCAAAGAGGTTTATAGCCTGGGTGGGACTGCTGTACAAGGGAATAGTCAGCAAAATTCTAATAAATGGGCATCTTTCCAAAGCTGTGAACATACACAGTGGTGTCCGTCAGGGATGTCCTTTATCTCCTCTTCTGTATGTGGCTTGCATCGAGCCACTGGCACAGATCTTGAGAAGGGACAAATGGATCAAAGGACTGGACGTTCCTGGGACGGGGGGACTGACGGCGACCTGTGTTTTATATATGGACGACGTAACTCTTTTAGCCACAGACGTTTTATCAATACGAAGAGCACTGGACTTGACTGACTGGTACGGTCGGGCCTCGGGCGCCAAACTCAATAGAAACAAGTCCGAGGCCCAGCTCTTCGGGCCGTGGGGAGACGTGGACACAGGAGGACTTGATTTGGTTTTTAAAGACAACGATTTTAAGATTTTAGGCGTTAAATTTGATAAAGACGGGGGTGGACGGGAAAACTGGACTGACTTGTTAGGGAAAGTTAGGAAAAGACTGGGGTTTTGGGGACTAAGACAGATGACGATGGAAGGCAAGGTTTTAATTTTTAAATCTGTGATTTTACCTCTGATTTTACTTGTCTGTTCTGTTTTTAGCCCCCCTCGGTGGTTCCTGGGGAAACTGGAGAGGGCGGTGTTTTACTTCCTGTGGGGGTCCAAGTGGGAGCGCCTGAAGAGGGAGACCATCAAGAAAAGGCCGGAGAACGGTGGAAAAGGCCTCCCAGACCCCCACCTGTTTTTAGGCAGCCGCTTCACCGCCCTGCACATTAGTTATGCCACGACCCCATCCAAAGAAAACAAGACGGCTGCAATGGCGCGATTTTGGATGGGGTCTTACCTACGAACACTGAAAATTTTACCAGTGGACTTGAAAACCCCAGTGTCTTTTAACTTGCCCAAAGAGTACAGTTTTATAAAAAAGTTTTTAAAGAAATACCTTTTAGAGAGTGAAGATGTCACCATTTTAACTCAACACAAGTCTCTCATCTCTGTTGTGCAGGACCGGGAACCGGTGAGTCCAGTTCCGGGCCTCACACCAAGTGAGGCCAAACAGGTTTGGCGGAACGCGGCTCACCCCGCTCTCCAGAACAGGCACAAGGACTTATCGTGGATGGTGGCTCATGAGATCCTCCCGGTCAGGGCGGTTATGCACTCCAGAGGCATGGCCAAAAACCCCATCTGCCCGCGGTCCGGCTGCAATTCTCCGGAGACCGTCCACCACCTGCTCTGGGAGTGCAGCACTGCGCGGGACCTGTGGGCCAAGACCGGCCCCCTGTATTTCCCGTGCCTACCAGCGGGTGGGGCCCAGTTCGGGTACCAGCTCGCCATCCTTGGGGTGGGCCGGGGCTTGAAGGACTTGACGGCACAGAAATTTACCTCGCTCTGGCTCACCCTCAACGTCATCAAGGATGCCATCTGGGCCACCAGAAACCTGCTGGTGGGGAAGCGCGTTACGGTAACCCTCCATGCATGCGAGCTAAAGGTAACATCAATGCTGCAGGGGTACCGGACGACGATATTCGGACGGGGGGGCCGGGGTCGCACGGAGAGGGTCCCGGCAGGCACCGACCCTGGCCGCCCGTAGATGCACCCTCACCACTCTGGCTACGGGAACAGCGGGCCAGCGGGCCGGAGGAGAGGGGATCTCCGCTGAGTCCATAAAGTAGCATCTCATGTCCCTGTTCTGGAGAGTGGGGTGATGACCCACTTGATAAGGACTCACCCCCGGTCTTGCACAACAGATGATTTTTAATTGGTGTTTTTTATTGTTTTATTATGAAAGAGGTTTTATTAACATATATACGAGGCTTGTTTGCTTTTTTTAAAATTTGTGTTTTACTTTGGAACTGACCGCACCTTTTAAACACACCTCAATAATGGACTTTTAAAAACAAGCAAAACACTGTGGTTTTAATCAAATGCTTTTTAAAAATGATTGTTTATTTCATTTTACCATGTGTATTTATTATATATTATATTGCTTGTTTTAATGTGTGATTAAAAAGAAAATGTTGTGTGAAAAAGAAAAAATGCAAATGGAAAAAATGTAAATGGTGACAATAAAACTTTTTCGAAAGAAAAAAAATCTGTTCTTATCAGTTTAATATCTGATACGTCCCCCATCCGGGGACTACATATTAAATGGATTTTTAGATCACGGAGCTGGAGCCGGGGCTTGCTCCGTCCACTCCATGCATCGGCCTGGTATTGCAGTGTCTCCAGGAACGGTGTGCTTTCCCTTTTTGGGGATTGCCATTTATTGTGTCGAATAGCAGAACAAGGAATGAGAGCTGCCGTTGCAGATGCTGTGGTTTATTGCAAACTTTTTTCCTGATGTGTCCACCTGGGGTCTTGGACTCTTCCACTAACGATGCACCCACCTGAGGTCTTGAAGTCTTTCACAGACGAGGTGACGCATCGAATCAGGTGTGTTTGTTTAAAGAGAGTCATCTAAAACTGGCGTTGGGAAGCACCGGCCCATGAGCTTGGCAGTTTCCAGGCCAGTAACGGAAGGCACCCGTCCTTCCTTTCCTGGAGGGGGGGCGGAGGGCTAACCGTTGGTGAGGATGGTAGAGATGCAAATCACACCTCTGGCTGACCGACTGGGCCTTCATACTTACCTGGCAGGGGAGACACCATGATCAAGAAGGCGGTTCACCCAGGGCGAGGCTTGTCCATTGCACTCCGGCCATGCTGACCCCTGCGAATTCCCCAAATGCGGGAATCTCGACTGCATAATTTATGGTAGTGGGGGACTGCGTTCGCGCTCTCCCCTGAAATTGTTGGTGAAACAAAGCAGAAGAGGTTTTTACAGTTTTTTATTTATTTTCCTTTCAGAATGGGGAGTTCTGTCACATGCGAGATTTGTGTTGTGCGCCTGTGAAACAAAGTCACTTGCGCTCTTGAAAAATCGGACCCTGGTGGGTAGTTTAGTTCGAACATAGCGCAGACCTTACTTTGAAAGTAGATTGGACTGACTGCAGCCTAGCTGTAACTGTCTCCATGTTGTTTGGTTGTCCTTTTTTTCGATTCGTATTAATTTTGTTGTCGCTTACAGCGACACCTAGTGGCCTGTCGCCGCGCCCTTTTTCACCTGGCCTCGGACTGAGCCCCTGCACAGGTGTGCCGATTTGGGTGAAGGGATCTCACTCCTTCCTGGAGTTATAGCCATTCGAGCCACCTCGGACACGCCACCTTAGCACGCTTTGAGGTCCCCTCGCCAAGGTGAATGGAAATTTCCTCTATTTTTGGATGATTATTGACACTCAGACTCCAGAGAAGCTTTCTGTGCTGATTTGGGTGGGACTGGGCCAAATACCTGGCGCCAGGTTGCAAAAGAAGGTTTTCGACAAAATCCAAAATACCCGAAAATTTCGTCAGAGCGACGGGCCAATCTGAGACCTGCGTCTCGTTCGGCTCGAGCCAAGGATTCCGGTGACATAAGGCACGTGGCTCTGCGACCAACCGTTTGGGAGTTACGAGCGATGCCGTACTTTCCGTCGCTGCAGTTCCACCGTCAGGCCGATCGGGACAAGGCCCGGTGACGTTGCAGACAGGGGAGGGTACTACCATCCCGCAGTGTTGCAGGTGTTTTCATCTTTGTTTGATTGTCCATTTACATTACATTTTCCCTATTTTTCAGCTTACGGCGCCACCTAGTGGCCTGTCGCCGCGTCCCTTTTCGCCTGGCCTCGGACTGAGCCCCTGCACAGGTGTGCCGATTTGGGTGAAGGGATCTCACTCCTTCCTGGAGTTATAGCCATTCGAGCCACCTCGGACACGCCACCTTAGCACGTTTTGAGGTCCCCTCGCCAAGGTGAATGGAAATTTCCTCTATTTTTGGATGATTATTGACACTCAGACTCCAGAGAAGCTTTCTGTGCTGATTTGGGTGGGACTGGGCCAAATACCTGGCGCCAGGTTGCAAAAGAAGGTTTTCGACAAAATCCAAAATACCCGAAAATTTCGTCAGAGCGACGGGCCAATCTGAGACCTGCGTCTCGTTCGGCTCGAGCCAAGGATTCCGGTGTCATAAGGCACGTGGCTCTGCGACCAACCGTTTGGGAGTTACGAGCCATGCCGTACTTTCCGTCAGGCCGATCGGGACGAGGCCCGGTGACGTTGTAGACAGGGGAGGGTACTACCCAGATAGCACACTTACGTCTGCAAGATGTCTGTTAAAGAACTGTTGATCTGGAAAGCATCTGCCATCTACAAACGTCTGACATACGCCTTTCAGATGTCAGTTTTATATACCTTCTAAATCATAAACATCTAAAAGACATCTAATTGACATCTATCTGACATCTAAAAGGCAGTGTTGGGGAGTAACTAGTTACATGTAACAGCATTACGTAATTTAATTACAAAATGAATGTAACTGTAATTAGTTACAGTTACGAAGAAAAAATTAGTAATTAAATTAAAGTTACTTATGAAATTTTTAACGATTACAAAGGCAATTACATTTGAATATTTACACACATCCACATACAGATTTCACTGATTTCTTTCCCAAATTGCACTGACTGTTCTGAGACATACGCCCTAATAATTTCCAGAATTTTAACAGAATTTTTTGTTTTTCCCAGTCCGCCCTTCCTGTAAATTAATGGCAAAAACATGCAGTTTCATTTAATACAAATAGGCCTACTGAAGCTTGCAGTGTTGTCAGCCTCTGCCGCCTCAATATAGGAGTACATGAGCACATAAACATCATTTCTAGAACTGCTCTGTGTCACGTCATGCATTTTACCTATCATATCATATACAAAGAGACAGCAGTTTAAAAAAACACCAATGTTTCAGGAGTTTATTATACAGGAATGACACATGCTTATTAGATAACTGTATTTGAGTTGATGTATATGTTTTTATTTATTATTATTTAATTTTCACAAATTTAGAAAAGTAATCTAAAAGTACTCAAAAGTAATTAGTTACATTACTTTAATAAAGTAATTGAAAAAGTTATACTACTATAACATTTTAAACAGGGTAACTTGTAATCTGTAACCTATTACATTTCCAAAGTAACCTTCCAAACACTGCTAAAAGGAGACGTCCAATAGACGTATTGCAGATGAGCAAACAGCCTTAAAACTACATCTTGCAGATGTAAATTCATATGTCAAATAGACGTCTCCTAGATGTATGTGTGCTATCAGGGTACCATCCCCTCGCGTTTTTAGGTCTCCCAAAACTTACCAAAGCCGAGATGGGCATCGCCGTGTCCGGCTTCCTCCCTGCTGCGTCTTAGCAGCATCGCTTCTCGGCCTTTTGGCTAAGATCAAGTGTCTGGCTTAAAGGAAGAGACTGCGATCGCCTCTTGGAGGTTTTTAGGTTGTGCTCTACCATAGCACGTCCTACACCTTCCGAGAGGTATATTGTATTGCATCTGGCATACTTTTTTTACTATTTATTGTCTTTCATATTGTGTTGTGCTTGTTTTTTAGGAGGAGTTTTTTTTATTGAGAAACTGGTCTTAAGGTAAGTTATTTCCTGTTTTACGTTGTTTTTATTGCTGTGGTAATTTTTTAGTTTGTTTGATTCCTTTTAGCTGTCGGTGCCTCCAACATGTCGGCTGCTCGTGCCGGCATGCGGAGGCACCACAGCACTAGGTTCCTTTTTTTAGAAAAAGATGGAAAGTTAATGGAAATGTCAAGGTTGGATTTTTCGAGGAAACTTATGCAAAAACTTCTAGGTTTTAATCCTGCTGATTTAAATTGCATTCTAACCCTGCCTTTTAACAAAGGCTTCGATGTGAGTTTTAAAAATGCAGCACTGTTAAATGAGTTCTGGCAGCGCTTTGACACACACAAGACCCAGTTTTCCATGTTTAAAGTTGAGAAACTAACTGATAACACACAAAAAATGGTTATCGTTAGAATGTTCAATGAGACTGTGAATGGAGAAGACATTTGCACATGGCTGGGTAGATTTTGCACTGTAAGGGGCCAGGCTATGAAGGTTTATGATGAAGACGGTATTTGGAATTGTTCCTGGAGGGTCCCCATTAAGCAATGGGAAGACCCACAGGGCTTCCAAGGTCTGAGGCATTTACCACAAATGATAGTTCTGGGAGAAAACAGGGGCTACATCCACTACCAGGGAATGCCCAAACTCTGCCGGCGATGTGGGGAGTTTGGGCATCTTGTTGAAGCATGCCAGAAACTCTTTTGTAACAAGTGTAGAGAAATTGGACATTCCTTTGAAGAATGTCCAAATGGCAGAAAGTGTAATCTTTGTGGAGACTTGTCTCATCTCTACAGAGATTGCCCCAAATCGTTTGCCAACAAAGTAAAATCAGACAAAATGGCGGTTGAGGAGCGAGTACAACAGGCTAATGAGGAGGTGGAGCTAAATTCAAATCTCCCGCCAAACCCTGGGGTTGGTGGAGAGAAAATTGATAACAGAGGTAAGGAGAGAGGGGGGGCGGAGCAAACTTCAAATTTCCCGCCAAACCACACTATTGGAGCAGACGGAAATGAGGAGATGGAACTCCACCAATCCCTAATAGAGAAAGAAAAGGAGTCAAATGAACAGAGCAAGGAGGAGGATAGTGAACAAGAACAGGAAAAGGTAGTGGAGGAGAAACAAGAGATAGAGGTAAGTAATGATCTTCCAGGAGTTATATTGAGAGGGAAAAAAAGGATTGCCCGATCTCCCATTGAGGAGAAGAATGAGAAAAGAGATAGAGTGGGATTGCGATCAGATTCCTTCTCATCAGGGGATCTGAACCGGCTTTTCCCACTCGGTTCCCCAAACGAAATATCTTTCTTGTCAATAGAACTCCAAACATCAACCCCTAGGGCTAGCTCAAGGGGGAAACAGCTTCAATCTCCGGATTCCCCAAATAGGGGAAAAGAAGAAGAGCTGGTTTCACAAGATACAGATATCCTTTTTAATTGAAAATTTAGTTATTTATGTCTTCTAAAATGTTGTATTTATCATTTTTAACTGTTTTTATCATGACACTCACACTCTCCACCTTAAATGTAAGAAGTGTGAGGTCACAGTTGAGAGCTCAAATGGTTTTATCCTTTTTACAAACCCAAAATAGCGATATCCTGCTTTTACAAGAATGTGCTTTACCTTTTATGTCCAATTATAGGAGATGGGAAGAACAATGGCCCCATGTATCTGTGTGGAGTGGATCAAATTTTAACAGAGCCGATGGAGTAGCCATTTTAATAAAAAATCCTCAGCTCTTGGTGAAGGGTAGCACAGTGGTGAGAGATGGGAGAGCTCTTTTAATAAATCTGTCCTTCTTAGGACATGATTTTAATATTTTAAATATGTATGCTTTTACAGATAAAAATGAAAGGAACGACCTTTTAGAAGACGTGCAGTCCCACCTTTTAGGAAAGACCCCATTTATTTTAGCAGGGGATTTTAATTGCATTTTAAGTAAAAATGATAGAAAAGGGGAGAGAGAGGATTTTAAAATGGATAAAACGTCAATTTTACTACAGAACATTATAAAGGATTTTAAATTGACTGACTGTTTTAGAACCATGCATCCTGGGGAAAAAGGATTCACCTGGTTTAGTGGTGATGGCACTAAAGCCTCCCGTATAGACTATATCTTTACGCGAGACCTTACACCAGTGGATGCTAAACTAATGCCCGTTTTCTTTTCAGACCACGCTATGCTTTCTTGCACCCTTTCTTTTCCCACAGGTGTGACGACAGGTGGAGGGATATGGAAACTGAACTGCTCCCTGCTGGAAGACCCAGAGATCACAACATACTACAGGGAGCAGTACAGCCAATGGCAGACTTTACTAGACTTTTATGATTCACGAGCACAGTGGTGGGAGATGGTAAAGGCAAAGACCAAGACTTTTTTTAGATGGGCAGGGAAAAAGAAAAAATTAAAAGAAAAAAGACGAATGGTGGGACTGCAAAAGAGGCTACAACGTTACTTTTATCTTCTTAGCCAGGGTTTTGATTTTAACGAAGAAATTAAGGAAGTTAAGAAAGACATGTCAGAATTAGCGGAGGTTAAAAGTAGAGGTGTTCTCTTCAGGAGTAAAGAAAGGGAAATAGAGGAAGGCGAGAAATGCAGCAGATACTTTTTTAAGAAAGTTATTGATGGAGGTAGAGCAATATTTAAATTAAGAAATAAAGAAGGAGAAACAATGACAGACACAAAGGATATTTTATCAGTAATAGAAAGCTTTTATGAAGAACTCTATGAAGAAAAGGCAAGTGACAACAGCATTTTGAGCGAAATTTTAACAAGCATAGAGAAAACAATAAATGGAAATACCAGTCTGACAAAGGATTTTAACATTTCTGAGATAGACAAAAGTATTCAAAAATTCAAAAAAGGGAAAACTCCTGGAGTTGATGGACTCCCTCTTGAATTTTATTTGACCTTTTGGGACATTTTAAGACAAGACTTACTGGCTGTTTTTAATGACTTTGACAAGATCGACCAGCTCCCTGACAGTTTTAGGATAGGAATAATGACCCTACTACACAAAAAAGATGACAAGACAGATTTAAAAAACTGGCGTCCTATAACCCTTTTAAACTTTGATTGTAAACTTTTTAGTAAACTTTTAACAACACGAATGTCAACAGTTTTAGCAGATCTGATCCACCCGGATCAAGCCTGCGCCGTCCCTGGGAGAAAGATCACAGACAGCCTCGTACTGATAAGAGACGCCATCTGTTATGCGAGAGACAGAAATATTCGGCTGATAGTTTTAAATTTAGACTTTGAAAAAGCATTCGACCGAGTCTTGCACCACTACTTGTTTCAAGTTTTGGAAAAAATGGGGTTTCCCAGGAGGTTCTTAGCTTGGGTGGGATTGCTGTATAAAGACATAACCAGCAAAATCCTAGTTAACGGGAATCTCTCAAAAGCGATAAATATATGCAGCGGCGTCCGTCAGGGCTGTCCGTTATCTCCTCTCCTGTATGTGGCTTGCATCGAACCCCTAGCGCAGGTATTGAGAAGGGATACATGGATCAGTGGACTGACTATACCCGGGACTGGAGGACTGACTGCAAAGACTGTTTTATATATGGATGATGTCAACCTTTTATGTACTGACGTTTTATCAACACAGAGGACTATGGACCTGACAGACTGGTTTGGGAAAGCATCGGGAGCCAGACTGAACCGAGATAAAACACAAGCACAGTTTTACGGTCCCTGGAAACCTAGTGAGCTCGCTGGACTGGACACTACTTTTAAAAGGACAGAGTTAAAAATACTGGGTATTAAGTTTGACAGAGATGGGGGAGGGAGTGGAAATTGGCATGACGTGATGGTTAAAGTGCGGAAAAAACTAGGTTTCTGGGGACTGAGACGTTTGACATTTGAAGGAAAGGTTTTAATCATAAAAGCTGTGATTTTACCCCTGTTTTTATTGCTGTGTTCTGTTTTCTTTCCCCCCAGACTCTTTCTTGTATCTCTGGAACGTGCAATGTTTTATTTTTTATGGGGGTCTAAGTGGGAGCGACTCAAAAGAGCAACCATGAAGAAAGCACCCCAAAATGGAGGAAAAGGAGTGCCAGACCCCTACTTGTTTTTAGGAGCTTTTTATACTGCACTACATATAAAATATGCCCGAACCCCATCCAAACAAGACAAAACAGGAGCCATGACCCGGTTTTGGATGGGGTCCTACTTAAGAACCCAAAATATTGTACAGACAGACTTGACAATGCCAGTTGCCTTTGACCAACCCCCAGCATACACACACATAAAGAACTTTTTAAAGAAATTTAATTTGGAAAAAGAAAGTGTGACTGTTTTAACCAATCATCGCTCTATACTCTCTCTTGTGCAGGAACGGGAACAAGTGTGTCCAGTACGCGGGCTCACTCTAGGTGAAGCCCAAAACGTTTGGCGGAATGTGTCCCACTCAGCTCTTCACAACCGACACCGAGACCTGGCTTGGATGGTTGCCCATGAGATCCTCCCGGTCAGGGCCGTGATGCACTCCCGAGGCATGTCAAAGAACCCCATCTGCCCGCGGTCCGGATGTGGCGCCCCCGAGACCGTGAGGCACGCCTTATGGGAGTGCAGCGCTGTGAGGGACCTGTGGGCGACAGCTGGCCCCCAGCAATTCCCGTACCTACCAGTAGGGGGGGTCCCAGACTACCCAATGGGGAGAGGAGGGGTGAGCCAAAAACAAATGCCAGCAAAAACACCCCCTAAGCTATGGCTTACCATCCTCTGCATCCAAGATGCCATATGGACCTCCAGAAACCTACTGGTAGGGAAGCGCATGCAGGGGTCCCTGCACGCCACCATCCAGCTAGCCAAATCAAGGCTGCAGGAGTACACCGCATGTCGCCATTCGGATGTGGAGGGTCAGAGCTACACGGGAAAGGTCCCCATAGCCACGAGCCCTGACTGCCCGTAGATGCCCCCAAACACCTGAAGTGGGACAGCGGTGCCTCGGTTTAAGAGGATCTCCTCTGGGCCCAGAAGGGTCAGGCCTCTGGGACTGGTTTTGAGGAACTGAGCTGATGGTTTAATCTTTTTTCTTTAAAGGACATACCCGTTTTTGCACAACAGAAGAGAACGTTTTTAAACCTGTCTTTTGATTTTAATAACACTGTTTTTTATTTTTTATTTTCTCTAGCACTACAGACACACAACAACAACAAAAACACACTCAATACAAAATGTTTTTATTTGTGTATTAATTAATTTAAAAATTATCCTGTGCTTTAAACAACAACAACAAAAACAACAACAACAACCATTGTATAATGTGTTTTAACAAAACAAATGTGTGCATGTAACCAAAATGTATTGTGACAATAAAATTTTTCAAAAGAAAAAATCTGTTCTTATCAGTTTAATATCTGATACGTCCCCCATCCGGGGACTACATATTAAATGGATTTTTAGATCACGGAGCTGGAGCCGGGGCTTGCTCCGTCCACTCCATGCATCGGCCTGGTATTGCAGTGTCTCCAGGAACGGTGTGCTTTCCCTTTTTGGGGATTGCCATTTATTGTGTCGAATAGCAGAACAAGGAATGAGAGCTGCCGTTGCAGATGCTGTGGTTTATTGCAAACTTTTTTCCTGATGTGTCCACCTGGGGTCTTGGACTCTTCCACTAACGATGCACCCACCTGAGGTCTTGAAGTCTTTCACAGACGAGGTGACGCATCGAATCAGGTGTGTTTGTTTAAAGAGAGTCATCTAAAACTGGCGTTGGGAAGCACCGGCCCATGAGCTTGGCAGTTTCCAGGCCAGTAACGGAAGGCACCCGTCCTTCCTTTCCTGGAGGGGGGGCGGAGGGCTAACCGTTGGTGAGGATGGTAGAGATGCAAATCACACCTCTGGCTGACCGCCTGGGCCTTCATACTTACCTGGCAGGGGAGACACCATGATCAAGAAGGCGGTTCACCCAGGGCGAGGCTTGTCCATTGCACTCCGGCCATGCTGACCCCTGCGAATTCCCCAAATGCGGGAATCTCGACTGCATAATTTATGGTAGTGGGGGACTGCGTTCGCGCTCTCCCCTGAAATTGTTGGTGAAACAAAGCAGAAGAGGTTTTTACAGTTTTTTATTTATTTTCCTTTCAGAATGGGGAGTTCTGTCACATGCGAGATTTGTGTTGTGCGCCTGTGAAACAAAGTCACTTGCGCTCTTGAAAAATCGGACCCTGGTGGGTAGTTTAGTTCGAACATAGCGCAGACCTTACTTTGAAAGTAGATTGGACTGACTGCAGCCTAGCTGTAACTGTCTCCATGTTGTTTGGTTGTCCTTTTTTTCGATTCGTATTAATTTTGTTGTCGCTTACAGCGACACCTAGTGGCCTGTCGCCGCGCCCTTTTTCACCTGGCCTCGGACTGAGCCCCTGCACAGGTGTGCCGATTTGGGTGAAGGGATCTCACTCCTTCCTGGAGTTATAGCCATTCGAGCCACCTCGGACACGCCACCTTAGCACGCTTTGAGGTCCCCTCGCCAAGGTGAATGGAAATTTCCTCTATTTTTTGGATGATTATTGACAGTCAGACTCCAGAGAAGCTTTCTGTGCTGATTTGGGTGGGACTGGGCCAAATACCTGGCGCCAGGTTGCAAAAGAAGGTTTTCGACAAAATCCAAAATACCCGAAAATTTCGTCAGAGCGACGGGCCAATCTGAGACCTGCGTCTCGTTCGGCTCGAGCCAAGGATTCCGGTGACATAAGGCACGTGGCTCTGCGACCAACCGTTTGGGAGTTACGAGCGATGCCGTACTTTCCGTCGCTGCAGTTCCACCGTCAGGCCGATCGGGACAAGGCCCGGTGACGTTGCAGACAGGGGAGGGTACTACCATCCCGCAGTGTTGCAGGTGTTTTCATCTTTGTTTGATTGTCCATTTACATTACATTTTCCCTATTTTTCAGCTTACGGCGCCACCTAGTGGCCTGTCGCCGCGTCCCTTTTCGCCTGGCCTCGGACTGAGCCCCTGCACAGGTGTGCCGATTTGGGTGAAGGGATCTCACTCCTTCCTGGAGTTATAGCCATTCGAGCCACCTCGGACACGCCACCTTAGCACGTTTTGAGGTCCCCTCGCCAAGGTGAATGGAAATTTCCTCTATTTTTGGATGATTATTGACACTCAGACTCCAGAGAAGCTTTCTGTGCTGATTTGGGTGGGACTGGGCCAAATACCTGGCGCCAGGTTGCAAAAGAAGGTTTTCGACAAAATCCAAAATACCCGAAAATTTCGTCAGAGCGACGGGCCAATCTGAGACCTGCGTCTCGTTCGGCTCGAGCCAAGGATTCCGGTGTCATAAGGCACGTGGCTCTGCGACCAACCGTTTGGGAGTTACGAGCCATGCCGTACTTTCCGTCAGGCCGATCGGGACGAGGCCCGGTGACGTTGTAGACAGGGGAGGGTACTACCCAGATAGCACACTTACGTCTGCAAGATGTCTGTTAAAGAACTGTTGATCTGGAAAGCATCTGCCATCTACAAACGTCTGACATACGCCTTTCAGATGTCAGTTTTATATACCTTCTAAATCATAAACATCTAAAAGACATCTAATTGACATCTATCTGACATCTAAAAGGCAGTGTTGGGGAGTAACTAGTTACATGTAACAGCATTACGTAATTTAATTACAAAATGAATGTAACTGTAATTAGTTACAGTTACGAAGAAAAAATTAGTAATTAAATTAAAGTTACTTATGAAATTTTTAACGATTACAAAGGCAATTACATTTGAATATTTACACACATCCACATACAGATTTCACTGATTTCTTTCCCAAATTGCACTGACTGTTCTGAGACATACGCCCTAATAATTTCCAGAATTTTAACAGAATTTTTTGTTTTTCCCAGTCCGCCCTTCCTGTAAATTAATGGCAAAAACATGCAGTTTCATTTAATACAAATAGGCCTACTGAAGCTTGCAGTGTTGTCAGCCTCTGCCGCCTCAATATAGGAGTACATGAGCACATAAACATCATTTCTAGAACTGCTCTGTGTCACGTCATGCATTTTACCTATCATATCATATACAAAGAGACAGCAGTTTAAAAAAACACCAATGTTTCAGGAGTTTATTATACAGGAATGACACATGCTTATTAGATAACTGTATTTGAGTTGATGTATATGTTTTTATTTATTATTATTTAATTTTCACAAATTTAGAAAAGTAATCTAAAAGTACTCAAAAGTAATTAGTTACATTACTTTAATAAAGTAATTGAAAAAGTTATACTACTATAACATTTTAAACAGGGTAACTTGTAATCTGTAACCTATTACATTTCCAAAGTAACCTTCCAAACACTGCTAAAAGGAGACGTCCAATAGACGTATTGCAGATGAGCAAACAGCCTTAAAACTACATCTTGCAGATGTAAATTCATATGTCAAATAGACGTCTCCTAGATGTATGTGTGCTATCAGGGTACCATCCCCCAGCGTTTTTAGGTCTCCCAAAACTTACCAAAGCCGAGATGGGCATCGCCGTGTCCGGCTTCCTCCCTGCTGCGTCTTAGCAGCATCGCTTCTCGGCCTTTTGGCTAAGATCAAGTATCTTGTCGGACGGTTGAGACTGCGATCGCCTCTTGGAGGTTTCCTGACTCGAGATCGTTTCATATCTTGAGTCACACAACTTCGAGAGGTATATTGAACTCTGCTGCTTCGGGCTCCAACAAGTTTTAAGGTGAGGTCTTTTAATTATTTATTTTGTTATTTATTGTTGTATTTATTGTTGTTTTAAGTTTTTAGGCTGTTGGTGCCTCCATCATGTCGGCTGCCCGTGCCGGCGTGCGGAGGCACCACAGCGTGCGTTTTTTATTCAGGCAGGTTGAGGGGAAGCTCCTGGGAATGTCCCGTATGGACTTTTCCAGGAAGCTGATCCAAAAGACCTTAGCTTTTAAATGTGACGACCTGAATTGTTTGATGACTCTGCCCTTGAACAAAGGATTTGATGTTAGTTTTAAAACCGCTTCCCTACTTAGTGACTTTTGGCAAAGGTTTGAATCAGTTAAAGCCCAGTTTTCCATGTTCACTGTTGAGAAACTTTCTGATAACACACTTAAAACTGTGATTGTCAGGATGTTCAATGAAACCGTGACTGGAGATGATATTTGTGTTTGGTTGGGTAGATTTTGCACTGTTCGAGGCCAGCCTGTCAAAGTGTTAGATGAAGATGGCATTTGGACATGCTCCTGGCGAATTCCCATTAAACAATGGGAAGACGCTGGGGGCTACCAGGGCCTGAAGCATCTGCCTTCCATGATTGTGCTCGGAGAGAACAGAGGCTACATACATTATCAAGGAATGCCCAAACTCTGCAGAAAGTGTGGAAGGTTTGGTCATCTATCTGAAGCATGCCAAGAGTTAATCTGTGGGAAGTGTAGAGAAATTGGTCACAGTTTTGATGACTGTACCAATGGCAGACGGTGCAATCTTTGTGGAGAAACAAACCATCTCTACAGAGACTGCCCTAAAAGTTTTGCCAACAAGCTAAAAATGGCCGCCCCACATGGGCAACAAACGAAGGAACAAAGGAGAGAGGAGGCGGTCCCTGAGGTTTTGGCGGGAATTTCAAATTCCCAGCCGGCCTCAGGGATTGGGCAGGAAGGAGGAAGTGGGGCGGCCACAGGGGCGGAGGCAACGGAACAGGAAATGGTAATGGAAGGAAAGGAAAGTGAGGAAGAATCACTGGTAACAGTTTCGGATGGGGTGGAAGAATCCACCGGGAGTGAGACAGAGTGTTCACTCCCTAATGCTCAGGTGCAAAAAAGACCTGCGGGGTCTCCTCTGATTGTAACGGAGGAGAAAAAATCTAGGGCAGCATATAAGCTCGATAGTTCCGATTCGGTAGATCTGGAGCGCATGTGGCCCCTAGAGTCCCCAAATGAGGTTTCCTTTTTGCACATTAAGCTAACAGCATCATCGCCAAAGGAGCCACAAGAGGTTCCCTCTGTGGCCTCTGAAGCGACAGGCATTTGCCCTCCAGACCTCAGCTCATCTGGGGAAAAGGAAAGACAAATGCTACAAGATGTAACATGATTTTAATCATATTTTTGTAGTCTTTTTCTTGTCTTCTGTTTTAAATGCCTCATACCTTTTTAACCCTACTGCTCATGGCCCTCACCATCTCTACTATCAATGTCAGAAGTGTGAGGTCCACCATTAGAGCACAGAGTATTTTGTCCTTTTTAAAATCTTTTAAGTCAGATTTGTTTTTATTACAAGAGTGTTCTCTGCCCTTTTTAACTAGGTACACAAAAATGGAAGAGCTATGGTCCGCAGGAGCCTCCATATGGAGCGGATCAAATTTTAACAAAAACGACGGAGTTGCGGTTTTAATTAATAATCCTAACATCTTGGTGAAGGGCAGCACTGTGGTGAGGCAAGGCCGGGCACTTTTAGTAAATCTGACCTTTTTAGACAGGGATTTTAATGTTCTTAATGTATATGGTTTTACGGAAAAGAACGAAAGATATGAGCTTTTAGAAGACTTGCAACCCCACATGCTAGGTAGGGCTCCCCTAATGGTAGCAGGGGATTTTAATTGTGTTTTATCTAAAACAGACAGGAAAAGGGTAGGGGAGGATTTTAGAGTGGACAAAACGTCGGTTTTATTGCAGGGTTTAGTCAGAGATTTTAATTTAGTCGACTGTTTTAAAATTTTGCATCAAAGAGAGGAGGGCTTCACCTGGTTCAGTGGTGATGGTACCAAAGCCTCTCGAATCGACTACGTGTTTACAAGGGACTGCCCGCCAACCGATGCTACATTAACCCCCCTTTTTTTCTCTGATCACATGATGCTGTCTTGCACCCTTTCACTGCCCATGGGTGTGACGGTAGGGGGAGGGCTGTGGAAGCTGAACTGTTCCCTGTTGGAAGACAAGAATGTAATTTTAGAATATAGGGAACAGTTCAGCCAATGGCAGACCCTCCAAGACTTTTATGATACACGTGCACAGTGGTGGGAGATGGTAAAGGACCGGACGAGACAGTTTTTTAGAAAGATAGGGAAAGAAAAGAAGAGTAGGGAAAAGAAATGCATGTTGGGGTTGCAAAAAAGACTACAAAGGTATTTTAATCTTTTAAATAATGGTTTTGATTTTAACAATGAAATCCAGGATGTAAAAAAGGAAATGTCAGTTTTAGCCAATATAGAAAGTAAAGGGGTCCTTTTAAGAAGCAAAGAGAGAGAAATTGAAGAAGGGGAAAAGTGTACCAGATATTTTTTTAAGAAAATAATAACAAGGGGTGGGGGGTTAACCAGGGTTAAAACAGGGGATAGGGAGGTTAACACAACAAAAGAGATTTTAGAGGATGTGGAAAAATTTTATGGGGCTTTATATAGTTTTAAAAAGGTACACTCAGACACCGTAAAAGAAGTTTTAAATTTTGTTGAGAAAAGGGTCGACTGTCAAAATGAGATTTTAGCCCAAGATTTGAACATTTTAGAAACCCAAAAAGCTCTTGGAGGTTTTAAAAAGGGGAAGTCCCCAGGAGTGGATGGACTTCCCCTGGAGTTTTATCTAACATTTTGGGACATTTTAGGACAAGAGCTTTTGACAGTTTTTAAAGAGTTTGAGACCCTCGACAGACTTCCAGACAGTTTTAGAATAGGGATAGTTTCTTTACTTCACAAAAAAGGTGACCGGACTGACTTAAAAAACTGGAGACCCATAACACTTTTAAATTTCGATTATAAACTTTTTAGCAAAGTTTTAGCAACACGCATGTCAACTGTTTTAGAGGACGTGATTCACCCGGATCAAGCTTGTTCTGTGCCCGGAAGAAAGATAACAGACAACCTAGTGCTGATTAGAGACGCCATCTGTTACGCGAGAGACAGAAATATTCGGCTAGTAGTCCTAAATTTAGATTTTGAAAAAGCATTTGATCGAGTCTCGCACCAGTACCTCTTCCAGGTTCTGGAGAAAATGGGGTTTCCAAAGAGGTTTATAGCCTGGGTGGGACTGCTGTACAAGGGAATAGTCAGCAAAATTCTAATAAATGGGCATCTTTCCAAAGCTGTGAACATACACAGTGGTGTCCGTCAGGGATGTCCTTTATCTCCTCTTCTGTATGTGGCTTGCATCGAGCCACTGGCACAGATCTTGAGAAGGGACAAATGGATCAAAGGACTGGACGTTCCTGGGACGGGGGGACTGACGGCGACCTGTGTTTTATATATGGACGACGTAACTCTTTTAGCCACAGACGTTTTATCAATACGAAGAGCACTGGACTTGACTGACTGGTACGGTCGGGCCTCGGGCGCCAAACTCAATAGAAACAAGTCCGAGGCCCAGCTCTTCGGGCCGTGGGGAGACGTGGACACAGGAGGACTTGATTTGGTTTTTAAAGACAACGATTTTAAGATTTTAGGCGTTAAATTTGATAAAGACGGGGGTGGACGGGAAAACTGGACTGACTTGTTAGGGAAAGTTAGGAAAAGACTGGGGTTTTGGGGACTAAGACAGATGACGATGGAAGGCAAGGTTTTAATTTTTAAATCTGTGATTTTACCTCTGATTTTACTTGTCTGTTCTGTTTTTAGCCCCCCTCGGTGGTTCCTGGGGAAATTGGAGAGGGCGGTGTTTTACTTCCTGTGGGGGTCCAAGTGGGAGCGCCTGAAGAGGGAGACCATCAAGAAAAGGCCGGAGAACGGTGGAAAAGGCCTCCCAGACCCCCACCTGTTTTTAGGCAGCCGCTTCACCGCCCTGCACATTAGTTATGCCACGACCCCATCCAAAGAAAACAAGACGGCTGCAATGGCGCGATTTTGGATGGGGTCTTACCTACGAACACTGAAAATTTTACCAGTGGACTTGAAAACCCCAGTGTCTTTTAACTTGCCCAAAGAGTACAGTTTTATAAAAAAGTTTTTAAAGAAATACCTTTTAGAGAGTGAAGATGTCACCATTTTAACTCAACACAAGTCTCTCATCTCTGTTGTGCAGGACCGGGAACCGGTGAGTCCAGTTCCGGGCCTCACACCAAGTGAGGCCAAACAGGTTTGGCGGAACGCGGCTCACCCCGCTCTCCAGAACAGGCACAAGGACTTATCGTGGATGGTGGCTCATGAGATCCTCCCGGTCAGGGCGGTTATGCACTCCAGAGGCATGGCCAAGAACCCCATCTGCCCGCGGTCCGGCTGCAATTCCCCGGAGACCGTCCACCACCTGCTCTGGGAGTGCAGCACTGCGCGGGACCTGTGGGCCAAGACCGGCCCCCTGTATTTCCCGTGCCTACCAGCGGGTGGGGCCCAGTTCGGGTACCAGCTCGCCATCCTTGGGGTGGGCCGGGGCTTGAAGGACTTGACGGCACAGAAATTTACCTCGCTCTGGCTCACCCTCAACGTCATCAAGGATGCCATCTGGGCCACCAGAAACCTGCTGGTGGGGAAGCGCGTTACGGTAACCCTCCATGCATGCGAGCTAAAGGTAACATCAATGCTGCAGGGGTACCGGACGACGATATTCGGACGGGGGGGCCGGGGTCGCACGGAGAGGGTCCCGGCAGGCACCGACCCTGGCCGCCCGTAGATGCACCCTCACCACTCTGGCTACGGGAACAGCGGGCCAGCGGGCCGGAGGAGAGGGGATCTCCGCTGAGTCCATAAAGTAGCATCTCATGTCCCTGTTCTGGAGAGTGGGGTGATGACCCACTTGATAAGGACTCACCCCCGGTCTTGCACAATAGATGATTTTTAATTGGTGTTTTTTATTGTTTTATCATGAAAGAGGTTTTATTAACATATATATATACGAGGCTTGTTTGCTTTTTTTAAAATTTGTATTTTACTTTTGGAACTGACCGCACCTTTTAAACACACCTCAATAATGGACTTTTAAAAACAAGCAAAACACTGTGGTTTTAATCAAATGCTTTTTAACAATGATTGTTTCTTTCATTTTACCATGTGTATTTATTATATATTATATTGCTTGTTTTAATGTGTGATTAAAAAGAAAATGTTGTGTGAAAAAGAAAAAATGCAAATGGAAAAAATGTAAATGGTGACAATAAAACTTTTTCGAAAGAAAAAATCTGTTCTTATCAGTTTAATATCTGATACGTCCCCCATCCGGGGACTACATATTAAATGGATTTTTAGATCACGGAGCTGGAGCCGGGGCTTGCTCCGTCCACTCCATGCATCGGCCTGGTATTGCAGTGTCTCCAGGAACGGTGTGCTTTCCCTTTTTGGGGATTGCCATTTATTGTGTCGAATAGCAGAACAAGGAATGAGAGCTGCCATTGCAGATGCTGTGGTTTATTGCAAACTTTTTTCCTGATGTGTCCACCTGGGGTCTTGGACTCTTCCACTAACGATGCACCCACCTGAGGTCTTGAAGTCTTTCACAGACGAGGTGACGCATCGAATCAGGTGTGTTTGTTTAAAGAGAGTCATCTAAAACTGGCGTTGGGAAGCACCGGCCCATGAGCTTGGCAGTTTCCAGGCCAGTAACGGAAGGCACCCGTCCTTCCTTTCCTGGAGGGGGGCGGAGGGCTAACCGTTGGTGAGGATGGTAGAGATGCAAATCACACCTCTGGCTGACCGCCTGGGCCTTCATACTTACCTGGCAGGGGAGACACCATGATCAAGAAGGCGGTTCACCCAGGGCGAGGCTTGTCCATTGCACTCCGGCCATGCTGACCCCTGCGAATTCCCAAATGCGGGAATCTCGACTGCATAATTTATGGTAGTGGGGACTGCGTTCGCGCTCTCCCCTGAAATTGTTGGTGAAACAAAGCAGAAGATTTTTACAGTTTTTTATTTATTTTCCTTTCAGAATGGGGAGTCTGTCACATGCGAGATTTGTGTTGTGCGCTGTGAAACAAAGTCACTTGCGCTCTTGAAAAATCGGACCCTGGTGGGTAGTTTAGTTCGACATAGCGCAGACCTTACTTGAAAGTAGATTGGACTGACTGCAGCCTAGCTGTAACTGTCTCCTGTTGTTGGTGTCCTTGTTTTCGAATTCGTATTAATTTTGTTGTCGCTTACAGCCACTTTAGTGGCCTGTCGCCGCGCCCTTTTTCACCTGGCCTCGACTGAAGCCCCTGCACAGGTGTGCCGATTTGGGTGAAGGATCTCACTCCTTCCTGGAGTTATAGCCATTCGAGCCAAC